>NW_013790837.1:0-610 GCF_000517525.1 Limulus polyphemus
GCAAAGGTGATGTTTGATCGGGAACTTCGGTTGCTAGTAGATCTGATAACAGGACGCCAACCTTACGAAGAGTTGCCTGAAAATGTGCCAGAGTTTGTGAAAGTGTTATCGGAAAGGATGGATAATATTCGCCATCAAGTGCATTCAAACTTGAAAACGTCTGCTGATTCCATGGAGCTATGTTATGATAAGAGATCTACTGAAGTCAGCTTTGTACCAGGCGACAACGTGTGGTTGTATAATCCCAGGAAGACCAAAGGAAAGTCTCCTAAGTTTCTTCTCCATGGGAAGGCCCATATGACATAATGGATCATCTCTCAGACGTAACTTTCCGAATAAAATGTGGTCGGCGAGGTAAGTCAAATGTGGTGCATGTCAACAGGCTTTGACGTTATCACGGTCCAGGACATTTCAGTTGGAACGAAGTGAACAATGGAACAAATGACGCTGCTGAAGACATGTCACCTGAAAAAGCCACCGTCGAAGAAGAAACTCTACCCGGTTTTGAGAAGGGAAACAGTGAAGCCCTTGATGAAGTTACTACCACTGATGTGACTGTTGCCGATAATAGGACATTTCCTGATGGAACAGATGAACCCCCACGTGAAGC
>NW_013790838.1:0-1602 GCF_000517525.1 Limulus polyphemus
CATGATAACAGATTAATATATATTCAGTGAAATATCAATTTATACTTTCTTCAAGAAAAAGTTCCGTCCTGAGGTGCAACTGTTCAGACATTTTCAGTTTAAAGTCAACGAGTAAGTAACTACATGGTTGTCTAACTGATAGCATGATAATAATAATAGCAGGACTTTTTTAGAAGATCAAAGTGCACTTAAACGTGATTTATTTAAAGTGAATCCTGTTTCGTTTATTTATCATTAGAAGTTGAGAGGTATAACTATCTACAACTCACATTTATGTGTTTAATGTCAGGTCCAACAGGAAGAGATAAATCACAGTTTTAACTTATCATTGTGAAGTTATCTATCTTATTCGTGAAAATATCGTACGGTTTTATAGTGAACAGTATACTAAATTAATACAAACTATTCATAACATTCAATTTGTCGAAGGATTGCCTGAAAAGTCTCACGTTTAGTTACATTCTGATAAACCAAATCTGTTCATCATTAATGATTTTATGAGTGAAAGTGAAGAATATAAAATAGTGTTTCAGCTTTTCTCCCATGGAAGTCACCATTTGAATTTATCAATGATTTATATATATATATATTGTACAGAATCTATATCATCAAGATAGAGAAATACATTCTCATTACATTGTATTGTTTAGTAATGTCAGAGACAAATCAAAATTAAATTTTTAGTGAGACAGATGCTTAAAGCATATGTTAAACATTTTGAAGAAGCTTATCTAGGTGTAATGTGATCTCTACTTAACCATTACTATTGTAGAAAATTTTTATCGAGAGTTTGTTTTTGCTGACTGGAACACTGTTACATATGTCAGTTTTTATAGTACATAGTATCCATTATTGGACCAAGGCAAATATTACTGCAAATAAATGTTAAATTACATAGTTTTACAATTAATTTCCTGAAAAGAACACTTATATAAATGTCACGTTTACCGTTATAAGTTGACCACTAAAGTTTAAAATAATTGGTGTTTTGTTAAAATAATGGTTATACTAGTAACTTTTAGAACATAATAAAATCTATACATTTATGATGTAATCACATGTTGAGACACTCTAGCAAATGTGATCATCATCATATTGAACAATCCATTTATAGAAACACTACCCTTAGTAACACACTCCACCTTTGTAAATGTATTTAATGTTTTACTTATAAAGGGAAACAGCAAACACAACATTAGTCAAGTTATATTAAATTATTAATATTAACTTTGATTGTTGCTATAAAGTTCATTTCATGCACTCTCATCATACCAACACGCCCTCTTGCCCATTTCATGGCTCAAACAACACATACTCTGGAAACAGACAATTTCTGCCTGTCATGGCAGCCTAACAACATGCCCCTAGCAACGTGCTCTCTGGTGTAGTGACAGCAGAGGGCGCTACTGTCTTAGAGTGATAGTTCTACTGATAGGAAAGATCCTACGACAGCAGTTTCGTGCTGATTAGCTGTCAGGGACAATGACGTCATAGTTACATAAAACTCCACCCTTCTCCCTCTCTCGGGTTTCAAGAGTCCAATCACACAGAAATCCATGGACATGGAAGTATTATGTTGGAGGTATTTACACAGAAAACCTT
>NW_013790839.1:0-609 GCF_000517525.1 Limulus polyphemus
GTTATGTTCTATATAAACCCTGTCTGTAGCTCTAGTGTTAGGTTTTATATAAAACCTGTCTGTAGCTCTAGTGTTAGGTTCTATATAAACCCTGTCTGTAGCTCTAGTGTTAGGTTCTTTATAAACCCTGTCTGTATCTCTAATGTTAGGTTCTACTCATGTGTCGTCTACACTTGAATCGTTCAGGTTAAAATTCATGTTGTATTTAAATTAGACTGCCATACGTAATTCGTATCTGGGTTTTAAACTTGAAATATCTGCTGGAGGAATACTATACCTAATTCCATACTAATTACTATAGCCAATACCATACTTAATATCCCCGATAAAGGTCCGAAAGCCGCCTGGAGGGGTCACCTGTTTTAACCACTCACACCATTATATACAATAATGTGTTGTCTGTCAGTCAGTCAGTAGACTAAAATGACGTCCCATAAGGTACATTTAACGGTGTAATATGTACTGTCGTGACGTCAGTAAAACGTGCGCATGCTATAAATAACGAGCAGAATTATGTACCCTGTGGATTACAACACAGCGTGACATATGAACTTCAAAAGCAAGAAATAGAAATATTTGTTACTCTTAATTTAATTTTATTTACTTTTC
>NW_013790840.1:0-609 GCF_000517525.1 Limulus polyphemus
CAAATGACTAATTATGTCTAATTAGTTGGCAACAAGAAAACAAGATTATACACGTAAAATAACTAATTTTAATTTACATATCATGACATACAAAATATGGACTAGTTTTCACGCTTAAAATTATCTTTAATAAGTATTGTCAGTGAAAGCTCAAAAACGTTATTGAATTGTCAAATCACATTACAAAATGTCAATCATGACCCACACATTGATAATTAGTCATCGAAAAGTCAATATCGGGTATATCCACCGTTTGCCTGGATGACTGCTGCAACCCTGCGCCGCATACTGCCAGTTAGACGTCTGATTTGTTGAAACGTTATCTGTCGCCATTCTCGGTGCAAGTGAGCTTCTAACTGTTGCAATGTCTGTGGAGGAGGCTCCAAAGCCTGTATTCGCCTACCCAATTGGTCCCAGATGCTCTATAGGGTTGAGATCTGGACTTCTTGCTGGCCAAGGAAGAGTGTTGACGGATTCACTCTCTAAATAAGCCTTTACTGGGTTCGACCATCAGTTACGTGGAGTAAAAATCTACTCTCGTCTGACCAGTGTATTCGTCGCCAGGTTTGAAGGTTCCAGTTCTGCCTTGCTCTGCACCAGGCCAACCTC
>NW_013790841.1:0-611 GCF_000517525.1 Limulus polyphemus
ATATATATATATATATATATATATATATATATACACGTTTGAAGCATTAAGAGAATTCTTAGAAAACATAGAGTATGTTGTTTATCTAGAAACGTGACCTGAATACGCTTATTATCAGAAGTACATCGAATTAACTTTTTACAATGCTCCGATACACCAAGTAACAGTTAAAAATGCAAAACATGAATGTAAAATAATAAAACTATCTGCTTAAGTTTATGTAAAAAGCTTATCTCGTTGTAAAATGTGTGTGTGAAACACAGAACCGTATGTAAAAGTTTACTATATATACCAAAGGTGTGGCGATATGACACCAGTATCGTATCGTGAAGCCGTGATACGACTATATCGATACATCGTCCGATACGGTTTAAGTATCTTCACGAAATCTGGCAAGCTTTCAGTAACCATTACAAGTCTTTTGTACAGAAAAAAAATCAGAATTTCTAATTAAGTATTTTTGTTAAAGATTAATGATTCAATAAAGGAAGATGAGTATTGAGTATTAGTTGTTGTCTTCATTTCTTTTATTAATAACATTACATGCAAGGTAACTTAACAAATTAACAATAACAAAATAGACAGACAGATATGGACTTTTTTCTATTTTA
>NW_013790842.1:0-609 GCF_000517525.1 Limulus polyphemus
ATATATATATAGGTGTATATAAAGGAGTCATTTCCAAAAATGGAAAGAGGTGGGCAGGGTGCCACTGTGTTTCATTTATTACATGAGCAATATCTTCGCAAATAGAAAAGATAAGACGTTCTTATTTTATATTCTAGCTTGTCAATATCGGTAATTTGAGTTTCTAATTTGTACAAAACTATAGACTTAGTATTTTTACATCACAAACATCTAATTTGAACCAGTGCTGCAATCAACATACCACATGACATAAAAAATTGATGTTTTGTGGTTCTTTACTTTTAAATTAAGAAATTGGGTAAGGTATAATACTAAAACTTGAATTATAATCTACAGTTTGATATCAAACTTATTAACATAAATTCATGAAATAGTAGTTAAATAAAATTTTGAATGAGTATCAACAAACGCGATGACATGGCCTTTAACCCGTATGGAAAAAATTCAAGGATTCTAACAGTCAGAAGTAAGGGTTGACATCTACTAATCTGACTCACTTCATATCTAAAGTAACCAGATTTAGAGTTTTGACCCAATTCTTTTCTACTGGATCCAGGCTCTATTTACACATCCACAGGGTAGTGGCGAGAATGGTTCTGGATTGAAGGG
>NW_013790843.1:0-610 GCF_000517525.1 Limulus polyphemus
GAGTGCAAAACACACTTTACGGTCGACTAGCTCGAAGCTAACATAATCATAAATTAACACGGAACTCAAAGTATCTACTGCTCTCTCTTCATTCATCTCCGCTGGCTTTCTCTGCCAGGCTTATATACTAACGAAGAGGCATCTCGAACACACTCGGACTTCCCCGATCTTTCGAGAAACTTATTACTCACGCTACCACAGCCAACGCGCCAGCAGCGTCACGTGTCTTTCGCTGTCGTAACAGAATCAACTTCTATAACCGGTATATCAGAAATTTCTAGAAAGTATGATTCGCCTATAAAAGCAGCAGACAACAAAAAAAGAGACAGGTCTACTATGAAACTATTATAAGCGTGTAAGCTATAAACTCTGATTGTGCTAACCCTATCAACAAGAAAATATATAGCATTTGACCAGAAACAGTTATAAATTTCGAACATCAGTGAATTCCCATCGAACGTTAATATCTCTCCAAGAATATTCCTAATTTCTTATCGGACAGTGGTGATTTTGTGAAAATATTATCTTACTTCAACGGTCCAACAATTCAGTGCCTGACAAAGCTAGCTAGCTTACCGCCAAATTATATATACGTACAACTCGCTGGGTA
>NW_013790844.1:0-611 GCF_000517525.1 Limulus polyphemus
CTTAATATCAAATGCATGTTTAATAACACCCTCTCCCCCACCCTCATTTTTTAAAATTTCACCCAGTGGGTTAGCGGTAAGTTTAAGGCCTTCAAAGCTAAAATCCAGGGCTCGATTCCCCGCGATGGAGCGACCGCAGATAACTCATTGTGTAGCATGGTGCTAAAAACACAAACTAATATTTTAAATTAAATTTAAATGTTATCTTATAAACAGAAATAATTGATATTTAGATCGCGATTGAGCAAATAATGTTTGTTCTAAATTGTCTAAAATATTTTTTTTTCTGAATGAATTTTTTTCATGCGTTTGCGTAATCCGAGTTAATCAGCGAGATTATATAAGGCATTCGGAAATTCTGGTAAAAATATTTTGAAGCAAAAATACACTCCCTAGTGGTGCAGCGGTAAAAAATACACTCCCTAGTGGTGCAGCGGTAAATATGCAGACGTATAACGTTAGAAATCGTTTTTGACACCCGTGGTTGGCACCGCATAGGTAGCCCATAGTGTAGCTTTGCGTTTAACTTCATACAAACAAACGAGGGCCCGGCATGTCCAGGTGGTTAAGGCACTCGACTCGCAATCTGAGGGTCGCGGGTTCGAATCCTT
>NW_013790845.1:0-610 GCF_000517525.1 Limulus polyphemus
CCATGGCCAACCTCTCTCAGTATGATGGGAAAAGTGATCACTGCCCCGAGGATCGCTGTCGACCATCCAAGAAAAGCGAGTGAAAAGTGCAGGGGAGCAAATTGAGAGATCAATGGCAGTAAAAGACTGACCAGGTGCATGAAAGTAAGTGTATGTTCTAGTATTGAAGAAAGAGAGGTTGTAATCCGAGAGCATGCGCTCTATGGAACGATCCCTCCCATCAATACCAGCACCACCCCAGAGGGGGTTGTGTCCAACTAAGTCTCCCAAAAGTAAAAAGGGAGACAGGTAGAGAGAACAAACTGTGATGGCACAACCCAAGGAAACACGTATGGCTACAGCCTCCAAGGGTGTATCGGGGGACACGGATAAGGAGGGCACAATCTGGTCGACCAACAATGCCACCCCTCCGTGTACCCGCCCATCACACAACCTGTCATTCCGGTACAAGGAAAACTGCCGAAGGGTGAATGTATTGGCAGGTTTCAGAAATGTTTCCTGTAAGGAGAGACATGCGGGATGATAGGAGTCAATCAAGGCCTTAATGTCATCGAGATTCGAACGAAAACCTCGACAGTTCCACTGTATCAAAGTGGCCATTTTTATGCAA
>NW_013790846.1:0-610 GCF_000517525.1 Limulus polyphemus
CCCCCCCCCACGGCTGAAAGGGCGAGCGTGTTTGGTGGGATGCGGATTCGAACCCGCGACCCTCAGATTGTGAGTCGAGCACCTTATCCACCTGGCCATGCCGGGCTATAGCAGTGTGAAATACATAAATAGCATACACATTCTCTATAAAGTACAGATACAGTATTTTTACCTGGACCAATGTCATTTAATTGCTACAAATTTTCGAAACATACTATACGTCTTTCACGCGAGTCATTAACGATACGTCTTGAACCATAAATGTAGTACACTCCTTAATCATCTGAAGTGAAACCGGCACTAATTTTATTGTGATAAATCATCAAAACAAACGTGTTCTAAAATTATTTGAAATCAATTTAATTTGATAATTAAGTAAAAAAACCCCGCATGGTGGAGTATGGTCAGTAGCTGGATCGCTTGTTTGTTCGAAGTTAAGCACAAATCTACACAATGGGCTATCCGTACTCTACCCACCACGGGTATCGAAACCAGGTTTCTAGCGTTGTAAGTCCGCAGACATACCGCTGTGCCACTAGGGGGCAGCTGGATCGCTCTTGTAATGCTCAAGTTTAAACTGGGAAACGTTATCTTAGGAAATATTCTTTTA
>NW_013790847.1:0-611 GCF_000517525.1 Limulus polyphemus
CACCACTTTTGGCTTACCTCGCCGATCACATTTTACCCGGAAAGTCACGTCTGAGAGACGATCCACTTTGTCATATGGGCCTTCCCATGAGAAGACAACTTAGGAGACTTCCCTTTGGTCTTCCTGGGATTATACAACCATACCTTGTATCCTGGTACAAAGCTGACTTCAGTAGATCTCTTATCATAAGATAGCTTCATCGAATCAGCAGACGTTTTCAAGTTTGAACGTACTTGATGGTGAATATCATCCATTCTTTCCAATAACACTTTCACAAACTATGACACATTCTCAGGCAACTCCTCGTAAGGTGGGCTTCCTTTATGCTTGGGTCTCCTTTTAGCACTACATGTACTGCATGTTCTGCACCATTCTTCCACATCTCGCTTCATACCTATCCAGTAAAATCTTTGTCGTAGGTGATTCAAAGTTTTCTTAATTCCGAGATGTACTCCTGTTAAATTATCATGGGATTGAGGCAGCACAACTTCCCGTAACTTCCTCGGTATAACCGTTTGCCAGGTCGTCACTTTTCCATCTTTAGTTTCCCATCTCCGTACAAGAATACCATCTTCAAACTTTAACTGGTCCATTGTGCCCAATAGTTCTTT
>NW_013790848.1:0-610 GCF_000517525.1 Limulus polyphemus
TCAAGCTTGGCATGTTGGGTTGAAGATTAAATAGATCCAGTAACTCAAACCAGGGCGCTAGTGTTCATGAAAGGTACGGATAATAATACATCGACTATAACAATATATATGTATATATATATATTAAATTACTCAACGTCTTAATGTCATACTAAACTACAGGTAGTTTTACTGGTTAAGACGATGTTGTGAAGTGCACCAACATCCAAACCATTTTTAAGAACGATGTTGTGAAGTGCACCAACATTCAAACACTGGTTAAGAACGATGTAGTGAAGTGCACCAACATCCAAACCATTTTTAAGAACAATGTTGTGAAGTGCACCAATATCCAAACCATTTTTAATAATGATGTTGTGAAGTGCATCAACATCCAAACCATTTTTAAGAACAATGTTGTGAAGTGCACCAACATCCAAACCATTTTTAATAATGATGTTGTGAAGTGCATCAACATCCAAACCATTTTTAAGAACAATGTTGTGAAGTGCACCAACTTCCAAACACTTGTTAAGAACGATGCTGTGATGTAGAACAACATCCAAACCTACTTACGAACAAAGATGTGAAGTACACCAACATCCAAACACTAGTTAAGAACAAAGATGTG
>NW_013790849.1:0-629 GCF_000517525.1 Limulus polyphemus
GCACCAATTTGAACAATTGTCATATAAGAATACATATAATTTGAGTAAACGTTGTTTCCATCTCAGAGAACTAACTGTGTTTCTTAGGTTTAGCGTGTGACGGTTAAAATTTACTTATTAAAATAATTGTTAATTTTTTGTCAGGCGATTTTTTTTTTGTGCAAAATAAAGAAAGAAATAAAAACGGATTCTGTAAGTGGATATTTTGTCATATTTATAGTAATGGTGGGAAGTAATTCAAAACAGTAACAATTCAAACCTTACAAATTTTACCTTTTAAACTCGTTTCATGATCATTTTTACTTTACCAATTTCACAAGGTTAATAAACATTTACTGTTTACAATAACTTAAAATGTGATTTATCAATTTCAAAAAATAATTATTAATGAACTTTAATGATATATATTAAGTACTTTTTCTATTAACTTGTATGTTTGTAAATCTATCGAAACAAAACATCTGGGAATTTGTTTTGTTTGTCGTATTAGACGTTTTAGTAATTGAAAAAACTCAAAATTCCAAATATTTCATACTGGTACGTCGTACTGGCCTACTTTCACCACTATTATTAACATTTTATGAAAAGTATAGCAAATGTAGAGTAACCTGTCTTACGCTTACGTTATA
>NW_013790850.1:0-608 GCF_000517525.1 Limulus polyphemus
CCACCACTACAAATATATAGTGTACACCCACCACCACAAATATATATATAGTGTCCACCCACCACCACAAATATATATAGGGTACAACCACCACCACAAATATATCTAGGGTACAACCACCACCACAAATATATATAGGGTACAACCACCACCACAAATATATAGTGTCCACCCATCACCACAAATATATACTGTGTACACCCACAAACATGTAGTCTGTAAACCCACCACCACCTTCCACCATAAATATATAGTGTCCACCCATCACCACAAATATATATAGGGTACAACCACCACCACAAATATATAGTGTCCACCCATCACCACAAATATATACTGTGTACACCTACCACCACAAACATGTAGTGTACACCCACCACCACAAATATGTACTGTGTACACCTACCACCACAAACATATAGTGTACACCCACCACCACAAATATATATATATAGAGTACAACCACCACCACAAATATATAGTGTCCACCCATCACCACAAATATGCACTGTCTACACCTACCACCACCACAAATATGTACTGTCTACACCTACCACCACAAATATATACTGTGTACACCCACCACCACAAATATATATATAGAGTAC
>NW_013790851.1:0-926 GCF_000517525.1 Limulus polyphemus
ATTAGTAGACATGCGGTTTAACTATAAATCGTTATTCTGGCGCTTCAGCAAATCAGTGCCAATTCATTACATATATCCCGACATCATACTTAAATTATTATTAAACGTTCAGATTTCAATGTCATTTACATCAGCAAAGTATTGCATAAGATAAACCTTGAAACGATTTTCTCGTTTATGAACTTGAAACCTAGAACTATACTGGAGAAAAATGTACTCTGAACTGCTAGCGCCCTCTTTTGGTTATATTATTATAAATTTAATAATTCTTATATCTTATCACGAAAAATCCACAACAGTTTTCGTTAAAGTACGTGATGCAATTTTTTCTTGGTAGTAGAATCCTTTACCAATAATACGCAAACCACTTGGTATACCATGACAGATCATTATCTGATGGTACTTGCGCTGGTCCGTTATTCCATCTATTATACAAATATTACCTGTCGCCTCAGGGATCAGTGAAGCATTGCTATAGTGTTGAAATTTACATTATGTAATGGCATGGAAGAATTAGCCCCATAAAAATGTCCTAACATTTTTTCACAGTACTGTATTTCAATAGTGGTTTACAAACTTGTAAAATGCGTTCACACCATTAAATTTTAAGGCCATCTGTTACAACAGCATAAATAATGTTCATACCGTTACTGTGTTCGTTGTATCTCAAGAGTTCTTGATTGAACAAAACGCGTCGTCGGCAATGGATATGACGACTAGATAAAAATGTCGCTTTAAAAAATATAATACGTTTAAAATATTGTCTTAAGACAAGTATAATTAATTTTAGTTGAAACAGAAGGTGGTATATCATAACAGAACAAAATACTTGATATTTCTCACATCGCATCATTTTATGCATGTTCTGTAAAACTGAATTTACATTAATCTCAGTTCCTAATCAACCACATCACATTTTGTTTAGT
>NW_013790852.1:0-609 GCF_000517525.1 Limulus polyphemus
GCGTTATTTGGTACAACAACTCCACGAACACCTAGGAGTAACTCTAGTTACCGAATTTAAAACCACCATACTCATCTTTAGCCTTACTTGGCACAACTACTTCATGAACACCTAGGTGTAATTCTAGTTACAGAATTTATGACCACCATACTCATATTTAGCCTTACGTGGTACAACTACGCCATGAACACCTACGTTAACTCTAGTTACAGTGTTTATAACCACCATACTCATCTGTAGCCTTACTTGGTACAACTACTCCATAAACACCTAGGTGTATCTCTAGTTACCGAATATATAACCACCATACTCTCTTTAGCGTTATTTGGTACAAAAACTCCACGAATAACTAGATGTAACTCTAGTTACTGAATTTATATCCACCATACTCATCTTTAGCATTACTTGGTACAACTACTCCATGAACACCTAGGTGTAACTCTAGTTACGGAATTTATAACCACCATACTCAACTTTAGCCTTACTTGGTACAATTACTCCAGGAACACTTAGGTTTAACTCTAGTTACCGAATTTATAACCCCGTTCTCATCTTTAGCGTTATTTGGTACAGACCACTCCACGAACACCTAGGTGTAACTCTAGTTAC
>NW_013790853.1:0-610 GCF_000517525.1 Limulus polyphemus
GCTATACACATTAATTGATTACGGCAAACTTAGTAATACACGTTCATAAGTTTAAGATATAGTGTATTAGATCGTCAAGAAAATAATGTCGCGTTTTGGAACACTTTCATTAAACACCCCCCACAAAATGTACATCACGTATAATAGTTAAATGAACCGCCTAAACATCACGTTAGTGTAGTCTGTATAATGTGTTAAGTTTAGTATACTCTAATCCCTTTTAGTGATGACACACGACGAGACACACATTCGGCATGTAATGCTGTTTGAATACAAGAAGGGAAACAACGTCTTTATAGATACAAAAAATATATTGTTACATCTCTGGTCGTTAGTTAATTTCCCGTATAATTTCTTTCCGATGAAACTTTAGCGACACAAGTCCTTTCTTAAATAAAACTAGTTTATTCTTTCTCAATTCAACTTTGTAATACACTTAATTTCCACAGTCACTTTAAACACACGCTATAATTCACAATGATTCACGCACTTACTTACGGTCACTACCGCGCTTGACTCAATTGTTCGTCTTTATCTCTGCCTGTCTGCAATTCAATTCCGATTAATTTGTCTCACGTTATCCAGCGCACTTATATACAGGAATAGAGGG
>NW_013790854.1:0-610 GCF_000517525.1 Limulus polyphemus
GTATGCATGTTGATCACTCGAGGCAGCAATATATGGTTTATCGTTCTGTATAGTTAAAGCTGGTGAATGATTTATTGCTATCGGTAAGGATATAATCTTATACAATTTAAACATTCTGTCAGTTGCTTTTAATGGTATTTCTATAAACATCCTTAGAGTATCCTTAACCGCGGCTGTTTTCACATTAGCCCATGTATAGTATATCTAAATTTGGTCACTATGAGTAGGTATTACAAACTGTAAATGTGGAGGTAATCACCTTTCAGTTTCGTCTAACACTCTCTCTAGTTTACTTGGTGGCAAAAGTAAGAACTTAGCTTTTTATCTGCAGCTACATACAATGCTTGTATTAACTTAGTTAACTCTGTTCTACTACTTCCTACAGTAAAAGATAACTGTTGTAGATTATTCTGAATTCTAGTGTTAAAAACTAACATTTCCATTCCTGCTTTATGTAACTCAGTTTGTCTTACTCTAGTATGTATTTATGCATTAGTAATATTTATCAAAGCTTTAGATACTTTTCTGATTTCTTGGTCGTGTAATTCAAGCATTTGATTTAACGAATTCATCATAGTTGCTTGCTCTCCTATTAAGCGAATCATTTCTT
>NW_013790855.1:0-610 GCF_000517525.1 Limulus polyphemus
CCGCAGCTAAACCCTAATGCACACATCTTTAGTCCTGCCAAAAGTCACAGAAAGCCGTGTACCTGGCAGAAATGAGTGGATGGACAGAAGAGCAGAAAGCAGTGTACCTGGCAACGAGCTTGAAGGACCAACCACTGGAAATACTTGGACAGTTGTCGGCAGATGACAGGCACAACTATAGAGCACTGGTAGCTGCTCTAGAACTCAGATATAGAACTCAAAATCAGTCCGAAGGCTACAGGGCTAGGTTTAGGACAAGAGTCTGTGCTAAAGGGGAGAGCCTGCACGAGCTGGCTCAGGACTTGGAAAGTATGTCACACAAGGCCTACCCAACTGCACCACCCGATGTCCTCAAGCTGTTGCTGAAGGATCAGTTTGTAGATGCCTTGAACAGTACACAACTGAAGATTCAAGTAAAGGAAGCACACCCCTCTACTATGCAGGATGCAATGGCCATAGCTCTTGAATTCGAATCCTGCATTAAGTCCAGCACAGAGGTACCAAGGTTGGTACATTGATCAGGATTCAAGGCCAGAAAAGGGCAGCTTTCAGAAAAGTTTGAAGGACTTTGCTGGCACTGTAATAAACCTGGGCACAAGAGAGCTCAATG
>NW_013790856.1:0-606 GCF_000517525.1 Limulus polyphemus
TTCCCAGAATTCTACATCGGAGAAACAGGAAGAAAATTGGAAATCAGATTGACAGAACACAATAAAAAACTGTCCCATGTTTTTCACAATTGCAACACAAAAAAAACATAGTATATCTATTAAAAACACAGTCATTTTAAACAAAGAACCTAACATAAACAAAAGAAAAATCAAGGAATCCATCTTAATTGAACAAAACAACCCTACTCTAAACCAACACCCCGGGGTGCCTAGATACCCCTTCTAAGTTTCGCAACAGTTCCGGTCATGTGACTTCTTTGTTCAATACTGTATATATATATTCGTGTCATTGTAAATTACTTGTACCTGATGATGACAAAACCTTGTCGAAACGTTGTACATTTACTGCTATGTTAAACTTATATTAAAGTTTTTCTTCATTACCCATTCAAGCCGTCTCCAACCATTATTAGTCTCAAAATGGGTTCCTCGTGATCGAAATTGAAACTAAACCAGCTGTTACGATATATTTATTGACTGTTCACTGAAAGTTTATACTATCAATAGATAGGCACACAACGATGATATTATCAATAGGTAGGCACACAACGATTTATAATAATAAGGAAAGGTTTTATTCTTAGT
>NW_013790857.1:0-789 GCF_000517525.1 Limulus polyphemus
ATCTATCTCCTCAATCTATCTGCATATCTATCTATCACTGGCTTTATTTGACGGGCTTATATACTAAAAAAGAGGGCGCGTGGCAAACACTCGGATATTCGCGGGGTTCCTCGATAATTCATGATACTTCGAGAAACTCCAGCGCGCATGCTCACAGAGTCGCGTGACTTCCGCTGTCGTAACAATATTAATCAACTTTTGTGGAAAACCGGTATGGGCTACCCTGAGACTGTGCAGTGTTTATCATGTAATCTGAAGGTTACAAGAGATTAGAAACTAGTTTTCTAATCCCACTCGTTTCACATTGGTTGTAAGATGAATCAATAACTCATTTCATCTTGTATTTTTTGTCTGGACCACATGAACGGTGTGTTAGAAAATTAAAACAATACTTTCGCTAAACACCTAAAGACACCACTTATTTTAAAAGTTACGATTACATTGTGACTTTTAGTATTCTAGTTAAGAAATATCTGATGTAAGCTACCCTAAATACCAGTCTCGAGCTACCATGCCACGTACATACCAGCCCTGAACTACCTAACACCTAGATACCAGGTCTTATCTACCTTGACAACTAAATCCCAGGCCTGAACTACCCTGAAATCTAGATACCAGGTTTGAGCTACCTTGACACTTAGATACCATGCTTGAACTACCCTGACATCTAGATATCAGTTTGAGCTACCTTGATACCTAAATACCAGGCTTGAACTACCCTGACATCTAGATATCAGGTTTGAGCTACCTTGATACCTAAATACCAGGCTTGAACTACCATGACATTTA
>NW_013790858.1:0-1050 GCF_000517525.1 Limulus polyphemus
CGGCTTAACGTTTTTTTCAAATCATAAATTATCATATTTCAAAACGCTAGTTTATTTCATCACATACTCGGGTACGATCTTTAATTTTAAAGTACCGTTAGGTGACCTAATCTAGATTTACTACTTCATTGAGCTCACTAGTTAATATTATAAATAGATTATCAGTCGGGAAAGTAGACAATTATGTGAAATAAGGGTTAACTAACAGTGTTTTGGTGTCTTAATAATGTGAAATGGTTTGGGATATTAACAAACTGAAATCGTTATTGTTTAGAGATTTCAACGAAAATAACAACGCCTGAGAGTTCAGGTACTATTTTTCGAGTTTTCACTTCAGTTTACATTTCAACGATTAATGACAACCTCGTTTATTTAACTTCTATTGAAGTCCAACTCGTAGTAACTAAGTAAGTGTAAGTTTTGATTCATAATCATATTGTTCCGTCATCGAGGTCACATGACTGGTGTGGCGCCCTTTAGTTTCTAGAACTATCTTGTTCCTTCATGAATGCTCTAGTATTTACTAGATGTACGGTAGTCGGGTATATAAAAGAGGGTGACAACGTGACAGAGGAATGTAATGCGTGTATAGACAGTGAGTAATTGAACTATTCTTTCCGAATATAACTTTACCGATACACTCAACTTCAACAATCGCGCTAAACAAACGCTGTAACGTCTCTCGTGCTCTCTGACTGCAGACCAGTTTTATTAAGTAAAGAACTTGTGTCGCTAAAGTTTCGTCAGAACGAAGTTACGGAAAGTTAATTAACAAACGGAGACGTAACAAATTGGTGTCAGAAGTGGAACGAAAAAAAATGGAAACAAGAGGCGGAAAATCAAACTACAGTTTAGCAGACTTGATGGCAGCAATACAAGAGCAGCAAGAGAAACAAGAAGAGAGACAACAGCAGCTGCAAGAAAACCTGAAACAGTGGCAGCTCGAACAACAAAATAAACAAGAAAAGAAACAAGAAGAACGAGAAGAAGAAATTACAACAGTTGTTAGAGGAAAAAGAAAAGAAACAAGAAGAGAGACAACAGCAGTTG
>NW_013790859.1:0-1933 GCF_000517525.1 Limulus polyphemus
CGAGCATGTTTGGTGTGACGGGGATTCGAATCCGCAACCCTCAGATTGCGAGTCGAGTGTCTTAACCACCTGGCCACGAGAGAAGGGCGCTAACACCATGGGCTCGATACGTAATGAATACTTAAATACAAAAAACCATGAAGTAATAAGTGAATCAGTTAATTAAATGAACGAAATAATATTGTTAATCAGGAAAGTATTAAAAACCGTTTTCTTAGATTTAAAATGATACCAGACCACGCCACCAGAGGGCGCTGTTTATCACGAACTTTCAAACATACGAAAGTTCAAATACAGGAAGTGTGGATCGTCTCTCAAGGAGGGGTAGCTACCCCTATTTTATTCATCGTGATGTGATGTGCTTCTAAAGGATCCGAATCACGGATGCTCATCACAATTTGGAAAAGTGTCCTCCACTCCATCAATAGCAGCCACAAATCTCCAACCTCAGTTAATCAGAAACGTCGCGTACTGCCAAAAATGCTGCATTAAAAGAAACCCCCTGAATAATAAATCATTGGTTTTTTTATAAAATAAAAAATAGACCCATCCGAACTACGTACGAACAGCACACTTCTCCAGACTGCAACATCAGCTAAATTCTACGATTCATTTTCAAAGCTCTCGTAGTGAATTAAAAATAATGATAAAGTGTAAGTCTAACAGCAGGTGGACTTAATTTATATACGTGTTAAATGGGGGGAAGTTTTTGCTTGTTTGTACTTGAGCACAAAGCTGCACAATGGGCTATTTGCGCCCTTCCCACCACAGGTATCGATAACCGATTTCTAGCGTTGTAAGTTCGCTAGAAATACCGCTGTGCCACTGGAGGGGCTGGAGAGAGGTACTAAGGACTAATTCCTTCATGTATGCAGTTACGATCTAATTCGTATAATAATTCATTTTTGTGCCAGTTTTTCGCGAAATAATTTAGTGAACTATTTACGAGTTTATCGAATATTGTTTCAAAATGTGTATAATTGTGTAAGAATTCTGACGGTGTAGATCTCTGTACTTTATAGGCTGTTGTTTATCTGTGTCGACGCCACGTTTATCCATATTCTATTACATAACGTATGTACATTTTAATTATGTTATCGGCTGTTGTTCCGCTGTCTCTACTTGTTAAGACTCCTGTCATAGTTCGTGCGTTGCCAAACTTTGGTTTTAATATTATTTATGTGTTTGACCCGCGATAGTTTTAGGTAATTCTTGTACTATTTATAAATCGAACACACTTTCGTTTGTCCAAAATTTCCACACTTCACCAACAGTTCAGGTAGTATTCATTCATGTTTTTCTTTAGTTTCAAAAAAAAAAAATGTATTGTTTCTGTGGTATCTACTAGTGTTTTAACTGTTTGGTCTCTAGTAATTACTAAAAGTGGATCAGAGATCTGTTAGGTATAATATTAGCGTAATTACTAAAAGTGGATCAGAGATCTGTTAGGTATAATATTAGCGTAATTACTAAAAGTGGGTCATAGATTTGTTACGTATAATATTAGCGTAATTACTAAAAGTGGGTCATAGATTTGTTACGTATAATATTAGCGTAATTACTACAAGTGGGTCAGAGAGTTGTTACGTATAATATTAGCGTAATTACTACAAGTGGGTCAGAGAGTTGTTACGTATAATATTAGCGTAATTACTACAAGTGGGTCAGAGAGTTGTTAGGTATAATATTAGCATAATTACTACAAGTGGGTCAGAGATTTGTTTGGTATAATATTAGCGTAATTACTAAAAAGTGAGTCATAGATTTGTTAGGTATAATATTAGTGTAATTACTACAAGTGGGTCATAGATTTGTTATGTCATCCGCGCACATTCTCTGACCCCTCTGAAAGCCATGTCCATATTGACCATGTATTGTTTCCTAGAGACCAAACAGTTAAAACACTAGTAGATACCACAGAAACAATACATGA
>NW_013790860.1:0-1646 GCF_000517525.1 Limulus polyphemus
AAATCTTGTGTGTTGTTATTGATAATAAACAGTATTGTTAAATCTTGTGTCTTGTTATTGATAGTACACATTATCGTTAAATCTTGTGTCTTCTTATCGACAATGCATAGTATTGTTAAATCTTGTGTCTTTTATTGACAGTACACAGTATTGTTAAATATTGTGTCTTTTTATTGATAGTACACAGTATTGTTATATCTTGTGTCTTTTTATTGATAGTACACACTATTGTTAAATTTTGTGTTTTCTTATCGACAGTACCCAGTATTGTTAAATCTTATATTTTCTTAATGACAGTACACAGTATTGTTAAATCTTGTGTCTTGTTATCGACAGTACACATTATTGTTAAATCCTGTGTCTTCTTATTGATAGTACACAGTATCGTTAAATCTAGTGGCTTATTAGTGATAGTACACAGTATTGTTATATCTTGTGTCTTCTTATCGACAATGCATAGTATTGTTAAATCTTGTGTCTTTTATTGACAGTACACAGTATTGTTAAATATTGTGTCTTTTTATTGATAGTACACACTATTGTTAAATCTTGTGTTTTCTTATCGACAGTACCCAGTATTGTTAAATCTTATGTTTTCTTATTGACAGTACACAGTATTGTTAAATCTTGTGTCTTTTTTTCGACAGTACACACTATTGTTAAATCTTTTATTAGCATTGTTAAAACTTGTGTCTTTTTATTGACAGTACACAGTATTGTTAAATCTTTTGTCTTCTTATTGACAGTACACAGTTTAGTTAAATCTTGTGGATTGTTAGTGATAGTACACACTATCGTTAAATCTTGTGTCTTCTTATCGACAGTACACAATATCGTTAAATCTTGTGTATTCTTATTGACAGTACACAGTATTGTTAAATCTTGTATCTTCTTATTGACAGTACACAGTATTGTTATATCTTGGGTCTTCTTATTGACATTACACAGTGTTGTTAAATCTTTTGTGTTGTTATTGATAATACAAAGTATTATTAAATCTTGTGTATTCTTATTATTAATAAACAGTATCATTAAATCTTGTGTCTTCTTATCGACAGTACATAGTATTGTTAAACTTTTTTGTCTTCTTATTGACAGTACACAGTATTGTTATATCTTTTGTCTTCTTATTGACATTACACAGTATTGTTAAATCTTGTGTCTTCTTAATTACAGTTCACATAATCGTTAAATCTTGTGGCTTGTTATTGATAGTACACAGTATCGTTTAATCTTATGGCTTTCTATTGATAGTACACACTATCGTTAAATCTTGTGTCTTCTTATTTGACAGTACACAGTATTGTTAATTCTTTTGTCGTCTTATTGACAGTACACAGTTTCGTTAAATCTTGTGGATTGTTAGTGATAGTACACAGTTTGTTAAATCCTGTGGCTTGTTATTGATAGTACACATTATCGTTAAATCTTGTGTCTTCTTATTGACAGTACATAGTATTGTTAAATCTTTTGTCTTCTTATTGACAGTACACAGTTTAGTTAAATCTTGTGGATTGTTAGTGATAGTACACACTATCGTTAAATCTTATGGCTTGTTATTGATAGTACACAGTATAATTAAATCTTGTGTCTTCTTATTGACAGTACACAGTATCGTTAAATCTTGTGTCTTCTTATCGACAGTG
>NW_013790861.1:0-729 GCF_000517525.1 Limulus polyphemus
CTTAGATAATAAAGTATATAGAAATATTTACTACAGGATGGTGGGAGGTGTTATTAACCTACATCATAAAGTATATAGAAGTTACTACAGAACAGTAGAATTTGTGGTTAACCTACATCATAAAGTATATGGAAGTAGTTACTAAAGGATAGTGGAAGGTGTTATTAACCTAATCATAAAGTATATAGAAGTAGTTACTACAGAATGATGGAAGGTATGGTTAACCTACATCATAAAGTATATAGAAGTAGTTACTACAGAATGATGGAAGGTGTGATCAACCTACACCATAAAGTATATAGAAGTAGTTACTTCAGGATGATGGAAGGTGTTATTAACCTACATCATAAAGAATATAAAAGTTGTTACTAGAGGATGATGAAAGGTGTGATTAACCTACATCATAAAGTATATAGAAGTAGTTACTACAGATGATGGAATGTGTGATTAACCTACATCATAAAGTATATGGAAGTAGTTACTACAGGATGGTGGAAGGTGTTATTAACCTACATCATAAAGTATATAGAAGTAGTTACTGCAGGATAGTGGAAGGTGTGATTAACCTACATCATAAAGTATATAGAAGTAGTTACTACAGAATGATGGGAATGATGGAAGGTGTGATTAATCTACATCATAAAGTATATGGAAGTAGTTACTACAGGATGGTGTTATTAACCTACATCATAAAGTATATAGAAGTAGTTACTACAGAATGATGGAAGG
>NW_013790862.1:0-610 GCF_000517525.1 Limulus polyphemus
TTAACTAACAACTGGAGGCGTAACAAATTGGTGTCAGAAGTGGGATAAAAAAAAGAAGAAAAAGAGAAGATGGAAACGAGAAGCGGCAAATCAAACTACAGCTTAGCAGATTTGATGGCAGCAATACAAGAATAGCAAAAGAAACAAGAAGAGAGACAACAGCAGTTGCAAGAAAACCTGCAACAGTGGCAGCTCGAACAACAAAATAAACAAGAAGAGAGATTACAGCAGCTGTTGGAGGAAAAAAGAAAAGAAACAAGAAGAACGAGAAGAGAAATTACAGCAGTGGTTGGAGGATAAGAAAAGAAACAAGAAGAGAAACTACAGCGGTGGTTGGAGGAAAAAGAAAAGAAACAAGAAGAGAAATTACAGCAGTTGTTGGAGGAAAAAGAAAAGAAACAAGAAGAGGGACTACAGCAGTGGCAACTGGAACAAGAAAGGAAACAAGAAGTACAAACGGAAAACATTAGTAAATTTAAAAGCGAATTACATACGTTAAATGACGATTTATTGTCTTTTACACAAGGAGGATACATTACCATCGACTTAATCAGCCCCAGACAATGGAAGCCCCTTCCAGACCCTGCAGCTAAACCCTAATGCAGACATA
>NW_013790863.1:0-610 GCF_000517525.1 Limulus polyphemus
GAGTAATGGTAAAAATATTTTTTATGTATTTAAAATTTCTATACTAACGCAAACTTCTTTTTGAAGAGTAATGGTAAAAATATTGTCTTACAAATTTAAAATCTTTATACTAACGCAGACTTCTAGATGATGAGTAATGGTAAAAATATTGTCTTACAGAATTAAAACTTCTATACTAACGCAGACTTCTTGATGATGAGTAACGGTAAAAATACTGTCTTATTAATTTAAAACTTCAGTACTAACGAAGATTTCTTGATGATGAGTAATTGTAAAAATAATTGTTTTATGGATTTAAAACTTCAACACTAACGCTGACATATTGATAATGATTTATGGTAAAATATTGTCTTATGGATTTAAAACTTCTACACTAAGGCAAACTTATTTTTGATGAGTAATGGTAAAATATTTTCTCATGGATTTAAAACTTCTATACTAACGCAGACTTCTTGATGATGAGTAATGGTAAAAATATAGTTTTATGGATTTAAAACTTCTATACTAACGCAGACTTCTTGATGATGAGTAATGGTAAAAATATTTATTATGGATTTAAAAGTTCTATACAAACACAGACTTCTTGATGATTAGTAAGGTTAAAAATATT
>NW_013790864.1:0-989 GCF_000517525.1 Limulus polyphemus
ATCAAAATTCCTAATATTTATTCCTTGGTTTTATAAAAAAATTTCGGATATCATGGATTTGACTGTATCCTTATAGAAAAGGTATAGAAAATTAGGGCTTTAGAAATAAAATTATTGAATTAAAATAATTAAATCTTAAAGACCATTACGTCTTCTTCACAAGACAAATCCACCTTTCGATTGTTTTCACTCTGTTTAAGAGAAAGTTATTTTTTTAGTTTAAAAACGACCTAATTTTCTTCCTTAAATATATCGTGAGTGAATTTAGAGTTTTTCTACGAAATAAATACTAACTGGTATTGTAGATCAAATTTGATTTAAAATACACACTTTTTTCTTTTTCTAGTCTTGGTAGTTTTGATGAAAAAATCAATTTTTTCAGCCTTTCAAATTTTCCAAAATTGACCAAAAATTAGATTTTCCTGATATTGCAAAAGAGAGAAGTACTTGTTGCTCGCTTTTCAAAATGGAACTCCTTTTATCAAAATTCCTAATATTTATTCCTTGGTTTGATAAGAAAATTTCGAATATCTTGGATTTTATTGTATTTCTCAAGAAAAGGTAAAGCAAATATAGTCTTTAAAAATAAAATGATTTATTTAAAATAACTAAATCTTTAAGACCATTACGTCTTCTTTACAAATTAAATCCACCTTTCGATTCTTTTTACTCTGTGTAAGAGAAACTTATTTTTTTAAATTAAAAACGCCTTTTGTTCTTCCTTAAATATATCGTGTGTGAATTTAGAGTTTTCCTACGAAATAATCACTAACCGGTATTTTACGGTCAATTATGATTTAAAATACCCACTTTTTTCTCTTTCAAAAAATTGATTTCTTCATCAAAACTACCAAGACTATAGCCTTTGAAATTTTCCAAAATTGACGAAAAATTAGATTTTCCGGACATTACAATAGAAAGAAGTACTTGTTGCTCGCTTTTCAAAATGGAACTACTTTGATCAAAATACCTAATATTTATTCCGTGGA
>NW_013790865.1:0-610 GCF_000517525.1 Limulus polyphemus
GTTTTGCTTCCAAGAGAGGCCATCTTTCCTTCGTTTGTCACTTCCTATCAACTGTAAAAGATATTAAATATAACAATATTATTATTATTAGTAGTAATTTATGTACTTTGTGTTCGAGACTCTTGTGGGGTGTTGTTCGTTCACATACGGTTAGATGTGTTGGCGGGCATTTTCTTAGCTGGTTCCAGAATGTTCTTCGTTGACTCCCCATTTAACTACTACAAATCACATGCAGTTAATAAATATGTCTATGATCATAACTTCCTACTAACATGAAAAAAAACACCAATGTCACGATTAATAATTTTTTTTATAAACAAAGAAATTAGAACAAATGAACTAAAAGAATTAAAAACCTCATTCTAAAACATTATTTACACAACTGTAAAACTATTAAAACATCGAATAACAGCCAGCAAAAATACTTACTCGTTACATTTCATAAACTAACTTACTTGTTTTTCGAGTTATGGGGGCGCCATCAGCAGATGATATGCCCCCAATTTCATGGATCTGATTGAACTAGATAGATTCGTCACTCTGTCATTTAGCGTTAAGGAGAAGTTAATAGTTACATATACTATTTTTTTCCCTTTTTTTTTTTATTATT
>NW_013790866.1:0-610 GCF_000517525.1 Limulus polyphemus
TCATTGTAAAACGGATATCTTACTTTCTACATACCTGTATACTACAAACATAAACCATGGCAACAGTTGTACCACAACTTAACTCATTGTAAAACGGATATCTTACTTTCTACATACCTGTATACTACAAACATAAACCATGGCAACAGTTGTACCACAACTTAACTCATTGTAAAACGGATATCTTACTTTCTACATACCTGTATACTACAAATATAAACCATGGCAACAGTTCTATCACAATTAAACTCATTGTAAAACGGATATCTTACTTTCTACATACCTGTATACTACAAACATAAAACATGACAACAGTTCTGCCACAACTAAACTCATTGTAAAACGGATATCTTACTTTCGACATACCTGTATACTACAAATATAAACCATGGCAACAGTTGTACCACAATTAAACTCATTATAAGGCGGATATCTTGCTTTCTACATACCTGTATACTACAAACATAAAACATGGCAACAGTTCTGCCACAACTAAACGCATTGTAAAACGGATATCTTACTTTCTACATACCTGTCTACAACAACCATAAACCCTGACATCAGTTCTGCCACAACTAAACTCATTGTAAAACGGATATTTTCCGTTCTA
>NW_013790867.1:0-681 GCF_000517525.1 Limulus polyphemus
TATGACATGTTAAGTTTTAGTAACTTTATAGGAGAATGACATATGACAAGTTAGGTTTATGTAACTTTACAGGAGAATGACATGTGACAAGTCAACTTTATGTAACTTTACAGTAGAGTTACATGTGACAAGTTAGGGTAATTTAACTTTACTGTAGAACGACATGTGACAATTTAAGTTTAAGTAACTTTACAGGAGAATGACATGTGGCAAGTTAAGTTTATGTAACTTTACAGGAGAATGACATGTGACAAGTCAAGTTTAAGTAACTTTACAGTAGAGTTACATGTGACAAGTTAGGTTTATGTAACTTTACAGGAAAATGACATGTGACATGTCAAGTTTAAGTAACTCTACAGGAGAATGACATGTGGCAAGTTAAGTTTAAGTAACTTTACAAGAGAATGACATGTGGCAAGCTAGGTTTTTGTAACTTTACAGGAGAATGACATGTGACAAGTAGGTTTAAGTAACTCTCCAGAAGAATGACATGTGACAAGTCAAGTTCATGTAACCTTACAGGAGAGTTACATGTGACAAGTTAAGTTTATGTAACTTTACAGGAGAGTGACATGTGACAAGTGAAGTTTATGTAACTTTTAGGAGAGTTGACATGTGATAAGTGAAGTTTATGTAACTTTACAGTGGAGTTACATGTGACAAGTGAAGTTTATGTAACTT
>NW_013790868.1:0-613 GCF_000517525.1 Limulus polyphemus
TCGTTTCCTTTCTTGTTCCAGTTGCCACTGCTGTAGTCTCTCTTCTTGTTTTTTTTCTCGTTCTTCTTGTTTATTTTCTTTCTTCTCTAACAACTGCTGTAATTTCTCTTCTTGTTTATTTTCTTTCTCCTCCAACAACTGCTGTAATCTCTCTTCTTGTTTCTTTTCTTTTTTCTCCAACAACTGCTGTAATCTCTCTTGTTTATTTTGCTGTTCGAGCTGCCATTGTTGTAGGTTTTCTTGCCACTGCTGTAATCTTTCTTCTTGTTTCTTTTCTCGTTGTTCTTGTTTCTTTTCTTTTTCTTCTAACAACTGCTGTAATCTCTCTTCTTGTTTAATTTCTCGTTCTTCTTGTTTCTTTTCTTTTTCCTCTAACAACTGTTGTAATTTCTCTTTTTGTTTCTTTTCTTTTTCCTCCAACCACTGCTGTAATTTATCTTCTCGTTCTTCTTGTTTCTTTTTCTTTTTCCTTCAACAATTGTTGTAATCTCTTCTCTTCTTGTTTCTTTCTCGTTCTTCTTGTTTCTTTTGCTGCTCTTGTATTGCAGCCATCAAGTCTGCTATGCTGTAGTTTGATTTGCCGCTTCTCGTTTCCATTTTTTTTATCCCACTT
>NW_013790869.1:0-840 GCF_000517525.1 Limulus polyphemus
TAAGAAGACACAAAATTTAACGATACTGTGTACTTTCAATAAGAAGACACAAGATTTAACGATACTGTGTACTGTCAATAAGAAGACACAAGATTTAACAGTACTGGGTAATTTCAATAAGAAGACACAAGATTTAACGATACTGTGTGCTGTCAATAAGAAGAATCACGGTTTAAAAATACTGTGTACTATCAATAAGAAGACACAAGATTTAACAATACTGTGTACTCTCAATAAGAAGACACAAGATTTAACAATACTGTAAACTGTCAATAAGAAGACACAAGATTTAACGATACTGTGTACTGTCAATAAGAAAACACAAGATTTAACGATACTGTGTACTGTCAATAAGAAGACACAAGATATAACAATACTGTGTACTGTCAATAAGAAGACACAAGATTTAACTAAACTTTGTGTACTTTCAATAAGAGGACATAAGATTTAACGATACTGTGAATTATCAATAAGAAGACACAAGATTGAGCGATACTGTGTACTGTCAATAAGAAGACACAAGATTTAACGCTACTGTGTACTGTCACTAAGAAGACAAAGATTTAACGATACTGTGTACTTTCAATAACAAGACATAAGATTTAACGATACTGTGTACTGTCAGTAAGAAAAAACAAGATTTAACGATACTGCGTACTGTCAATAAGAAGACCAAGATTTAACTATACTGTGTACTGTCGTGTCTTCTTATTAGTACACAGTATCGTTATATCTTGTCAATAAGAAAAACCTTGTGTCAACTATACTGTGTACTTTCCTTCTTATTAACATGAGATTTAACGATACTGTGAATTGTCAATAAGAAGACACAAGATTGAG
>NW_013790870.1:0-336 GCF_000517525.1 Limulus polyphemus
AGTACGCAGTATCGTTTAATCTTGTGTCTTCTTATTGACAGTACACAGTATCGTTAAATCTTGTGTCTTCTTATTGACAGTACACAGTATTGTTAAATCTAGTGTCTTCTTTTTGACAGGACACATTATTGTTAAATCTTGTGTCTTTTTATTGACAGTACACAGTATCGTTAAATATTGCGTCTTTTTATTGATAGTACACAGTATTGTTAAATCGTGTGTCTTCTTATTGACAGTACACAGTTTTGTTAAATCTTGTGTCTTCTTATTGAAAGTACACAGTATCGTTAAATCTTGAGTCTTCTTATTGACAGTACACAGTATCGTTAAATCTTG
>NW_013790871.1:0-1179 GCF_000517525.1 Limulus polyphemus
ATGTGTTAGTGTAATTGAGTCTTTATGTTCTTTGAATCTTTGTTCTAGGGTCCAACCAGTTTCTCCAATGTAAATGTTACTGCACGAACATGGTACTTGGTAGGTGAGTTCTTTTTTGTTAAAACTCGTTCGTTGATTGTTTCACTTTAGAAAGGATGCTTCGAAGACATTTTTTCCTGATTTAAGATAATCTTTAACATTAAATTTCCGGCAAATCCTTTAAGTTTTTTGCTTAACTTGGATATGTAAGGATAAGAAATGATCGATTTGTATTATTAGTTCTCAAACCTACTATATTTACTCTGCTTTAAGGTCCGCTGAGACGAAAAAGGATCTTCATCTGGAAAAACGATACAAGTCACGTGTAAACAAGCTGCTTCCACGAAATATTTGTTCAATTGTGGCATACTTCAAGCAGTTTGGAAGTGAAACAAGTATTCATATTAATCTAAACAGGTCGTTGCATGCAGCATCTATGGATTTCTGTGCAATTGTACTGTTGAAATGGACACTAGTAAACCATCCTCCTTGAATACTAGGTGACTTATGGAAAGCACGCGGTGACGAAGGGTGTGTTTTGAACATGACAGCCTTACGATTGTGGCTTTTCAACCTAAACGCGTTGGGGATATTCCATCTATCAGACAAGATCCAGACGCCGATGTCAAACTAGCCAGCAACTAAGGAGAATCGGTTAAGGGTTAGGAGTTCAGTGCTTGAAACCACAACGTCTCAACTCGTACTAGCTGTTGTTTTTGTTTTGTATGTATATATACACACACACACAAAGGTTGACCACATTATATTACAACGATTTTGGAGTATCTCCATGTCGATAAGTACATTCACCTCTATCTCATGACAATAGCTCTGCAGTATAGTTTCTATTTCTATGATCACAGACATTATCCGTTATGACTTAAAGATGGCAAAGAGGACTGATAACGGAAGAATAATTTTCGTTTTTCAGTCTCATCATAATATTTTTGTTTTGTATTTAGTTCATTATTGTTTTATAGTGCTGGTTTAATCGTCTGTTGACAACTAATGTATTTATATATATATATATATTCACTAATTTGGTTGATACATCTTGTTTCTAATACTTGTTTATTTAATAATATAAATCAAAATATCAAAAATCATTTTACACAAAATGATAAAAAATATGTATGTGTG
>NW_013790872.1:0-1211 GCF_000517525.1 Limulus polyphemus
AATATCTAATAACAACTTCGTTACAACTCTCTCCTTAGAGAATTAAAAATTGGCATTAGACAATTTTTAACTAAACTATTATATATATATAAACATTGACAATAATACATTAAATATAATACATTATTCAAAAGATTACAAACTTCAACAATAATTACAGTATAGAACATAACCAATACAAAGAACCTTATGATAATAAAATTACATAATACATGAAAGTACATCGTCACAAATGTTATCAACTCTTATGACATAGATTATCTTCAAACAATATTCTCATAGTGATAAACTACAATTTAACAGCCTTATACTTTTTTGTGTATGTGTGTTTTTTCTTTCTCTTTTTTTCTTTCTCTCTTTTTTCTTTTTCTTTCTTCCTCTTTCTCTCTTTCTTCTTTTCTTCCTTTTATTTTCTTTCTTTCTGGTTAGGTTTTCTGACCAACTGACAGGTATGACAAGTTTTGCAAAACTGAGAAACGTCTTGCTTCATTTTTGGCCAAAAGAAATGTTTCATAATTTTGTCACATGTCTTGTTGACACCTAAATGACCTCCCATGGGGAGTTCATGGGCAACTTTCAATATTTCAGAACGATATGCTTTGGGAACAACGATTTGATAAACCATAGCCCAGCTCTCTGAAGCTGGAACATCTGGTGGTCTCCATTTCCTCATAAGCACACCATTTTTGAAAAAATGACCATTTGGAACTTTCTCCAGTTCATTTTTGGGAGTACATATCTAAATAGTGAAGAGATTTGCAGATCTTTTTCTTGCTCAGTAATCAGTTTACTTTTAGAAAACAGAACTTCACCAGGTAAATCAGATCTCTCACGTCCATAACTGTCAGTAGGACGATCATCCACAAGATCCCGCCGGATTCAAAAAATGTTTAAGACAAATCTATAATATCTTCCTCTGAATCCATGTCTATCATTTGTTTGTGGCTTAATTTCTCAGCCTGAGCTCGAGTCACAGCACACGAGAGACACACATCGGAATTCTCATCAACGAGAAATCATCCTTAGATGAAATAGTGCTCGGCTCGCTAAACATTTTAGGTTCAGCAACAACTTTTCCCCCAGCCAAATCGTTTTCCAACAATAATGATACACCCTTAATTGGCAGAGTAGGTCTTACTCCACCCACAACTGGTCCCGAAACTAGGTCTGATGCTAAATAAATGTTATGAAGAGAAACATTAACAAAGCTA
>NW_013790873.1:0-450 GCF_000517525.1 Limulus polyphemus
GCTAAATCGTGTGTCTTCTTATATATATTACACAGTATTGTTAAATCTAATGTCTTCTTATTGACAGTAGACAGTATCGTTAAATCTTATGTCTTCTTATTGACAGTAATCAGTATCGTTAAATCTTGTGTCTTCTTATTGACAGTAGACAGTATCGTTAAATCTTGTGTCTTCTTATTGACAGTACACAGTATAGTTAAATCTTGTGTCTTCTTATTGACAGGACACATTATTGTTAAATCTTGTGTTTTCTTACTGACAGTACATAGTATCCTTAAATCTTGTGTCTTCTTATTGATAGTACACAGTATCGTTAAATCTTGTGTCTTCTTATTGACAGTACACAGTATCGTTAAATCTTGTGTCTTCTTATTGACAGTACACATTATCGTTAAATCTTGTGTGTTCTTATTGACAGTACACAGTATAGTTAAATATTGTGTTTTCTTC
>NW_013790874.1:0-607 GCF_000517525.1 Limulus polyphemus
CACCCCCACGGCTGAAAGGGCGAGCATGTTTGGTGTGACGGGGATTCGAACCTGCGACCCGCAGATTGCAAGTCGAGTACCCTAACCACCTGGCCATGCCGGGCCCAAATTTCCGCAAGAGACTGGATAAAGAATGTAGTGTTTAAAAATGTAATGTCTTATGACAAGTGTAAATGGAGTCATTCTTCGCCTGCCCCCAGTGGCACAGCGGTATGTCTGCGGACTTACAACGCTAGAATCCGGGTTTCGATACCCGTGGTGGGCAGAGCACAGATAGCCCATTGTGTAGCTTTGGGCTTAATTACAAACAAACATTCTTCGCCAGCTTGTAAAAGGTGTACACGCCATAACAACACACTGAATGAATAAATTATAAAATTTCCGTTATGCCGGCTGAAAGATGTGGGAAGAGAACTGTGATTTAACACTTTTAGGACGACTCGCATGCTTATTTTATCGGGTTTAGTCTCTCCAATCGTGGATGTTAGTCCTATTCACAGTTCTTTTAGTCGATTACGCTCCTTTATCTTGTGTTGCACTAGTAAGGAAACCCGATTCGCAGAAGTTTTAAAATATTGTTACGTCTCCGTTTGTTAATTGATTTTTC
>NW_013790875.1:0-609 GCF_000517525.1 Limulus polyphemus
AGACTATAACAGTGGCAAGAAGTACAAATGGAAAACATTAGTAAATTTAAAAGCGAATTAGATAAATTAAAGGATGATCTATTGTCTTTTACACAAGGAAGATACATTAACCATCGACTTAACCAGCCCCAGACAATGACAAGCCCCTTCCAGATCCTGCAGCTAAACCCTAATGCAGACATCTTCAGCCGTGTTAGAAATCACATCCCAGATATGAATGCCAGTACTAGGAGTGATCCGATATGAAGGAAGCCACAGGAATTCGATGGGAATGCTCCGTGGGAAGCATATAGAGCAAAATTTTAGCTACTGGCAGAAATGAATGGGTGGACAGGGGGAGAAGAAAGCAGTATATCTGGCAACGAGCTTGAAAGGACAACCACTGGAAATACTTGGACAGTTATCAGCAGACGACAGACACAACTATAGAGCACTGGTAGCAGCTCTAGAACTTAGGTACAGAACCCAAAATCAGTCAGAAGTCTACAGGGCTAGGTTTAGGACGAGAGTCCGTGGTAAAGGGGAGAGCCTGCAAGAGCTGGCACAGGACTTGGAAAACATGGCACACAAGGCCTACCCAACTGCACTACCCAATCTCCTCAAGCTGTT
>NW_013790876.1:0-958 GCF_000517525.1 Limulus polyphemus
AGTGTTAAAGTAAATGGCATCCTATTTAGTTACTGAACTTCCGCTAAATGTTGATCCAAAATTAACGAGTATTTTATTTCGAAACTAAGATTTTGTTTGTTTGTTTTGAATTTTGCGCAAATCTACACGAGGGCTATCTGCGCTAGCCGTCCCTAATTTAGCAGTGCAAGACTAGAGGGAAGGCAGCTAGTCATCACCACCCACCGCCAACTCTTGGGCTACTCTTTTACCAACGAATAGTGGGATTATAACGCCCCCACGGCTGAAAGGGCGAGCATGTTTGGTGGGACGGGGGTGCGAACCCGTGACCCGCAGATTGCGAGTCGATCGTCCTAAACACCTGGCCATGCCGGCTGGCGAAACTAAGCTCCATTCATATTAATAAAATATCATACATAGAATCATTTTGGCACTAACGCAGTGAAAATATACAAGACAAAAGCATACAAACAAACAATGTTTAAGTAGATATATGTTAGAAATGTAAATAAATTATGGATATTGAAAACTTAAAAATTTGTAGATGTATGTTTGACCAAATATATCTCAAGCAAAAAGAAAAGAAAAAGTTATTGTTTGCTTCTAATTTTAAGCTATTGACTAGATGAGGGCAGCTAGCCAGAACAATTTGTCGTTACGAAATATTTGTTTGATTTTTTAACCGATTAACAGAATTAACTGTCACTTTTAGAACGCAACAGAGCACAGATAGATATTGTGTACCTCAGTACTCATTTTTCTATACGTAAAATTTAGAATGTTGGCTTATTGTTGGACTTCTACCTCTTTTTGTTATTCATAAAAAACGTAAGTAAATGTAGTTAACTAGGAACCACATGTTACAGATCAAACCCGTTAATAAACCCCTGTAAAAAACGCATTTATGTTGAAGAATTTTTCTTTAGCATAAAAAATTGTTTTATTTGTGTTACGGTTTATAAGATAATATCTTCAGGAC
>NW_013790877.1:0-610 GCF_000517525.1 Limulus polyphemus
GTATAACTGTTTGATAGGGTTGTCACTTTCCCATCTGCAATTTCCCACCTCCGGACAAGAATACCATCTTCAAGCTTCAACTGGTCCCATTGTGCCCAATAGTTCTTTGTCACAGGGCTTAAGCTAGACATCTTCTCCTAAGCAAGTTGCAAAACACTTGCTTGTAGAAAATCAATTATTGGCTTCAAATCTTGGTCTTTCTCCTGTTCTGCTTTAATATCTATACTTGGCTCCACTTCACCATCATCAACTACTTTAGTCACTTTGACTTCAACTTGATGGCATCTAGGAAGTCCAACCTCTCTTTTAACACTTACCGGAATTTGGCCTTTGTTTTTTCCAAACATCATTTTATCAAAATTAACTACACACTTCCTCAGTAGTAAGTAGTCCATCCCTAATATGCATGGGTCTTCAATGTCAGCCAAGTATACTTTCTGTCTGTCCTTTATGCCCATGAGCTCAATATTTACCCACACTGGTCCCCACAACCTTGTGTAATGTCCTGTCACACAACAGAGCTTCTGTATGGTTTCTGGTATGCCTTTGTGATCTAGCATTTTGGTATGCACAACGGTTTGCTGAGATGCAGAAACTATGACAAAGTTGC
>NW_013790878.1:0-610 GCF_000517525.1 Limulus polyphemus
ACTGAAGTTTTCGGAACGAAATACACTGCTGAAATTTTTGGAATGGTACTTTTTACATCAGTAAGTGTAGAGCAATTATTACCAATAAGTTGAGAAAAACACCTTAATATCAATCTCTTTATTACCGAATCGTAACATAGCAGATATTCAAGTAAATGTTTCGTTAAAGAAATGATTCATCTACGTAGATACGTTTGTGTGAAGTCCAAACTTCTTAGAGAAGGCTTACGTAAGATAAAAATAATATCTTCCAGATTTTAAAATATCGGAAATAAAGTTGATAGATTCCTAGATTACATAAGATAAACCTTTCGAGTTGTAACTGATAATTCATGACTTTTTATTCCAAACAACTTCTTTCTTTCTCTGGCCTTTAGTTCTCCATCGTATTATTTCTTCTTTACGATGGTTTACTACGTTTTGTGTGACAGTGACTGTTTCATCCATAGGTCAGAATCAGCTCTTCTTATTTTAGGAATAAAGTGTGTTCTCATTTACCATATTTCAATATCTTATTTTCTTATGACTTGTTTCTGTAGTATATTCCTTTTATATATGACGTGAAATTATAAAATCGTGACAAAAAAACGACAATTTATGTAGAAACTTT
>NW_013790879.1:0-610 GCF_000517525.1 Limulus polyphemus
TTAACGTTCGTGCTATTTATTAATAATTTTCTTATCATTACTAGATCACGTGCATGGTAGTCCTCGGTATTTGAGCTAGATATCAACGTGGGAGACATTATTTTAGCTTCTGTTTGACTGTTGATCGTAAGTAAAAGAGCAGCGTGTGGCGTATATGTATGTAGGAGTGTATCGTGTACTGTGTATACATATTTGTGACTAAATAATGTAGATAATGCAAAGTCCAGGCCACTTAAATAAAAGGAAAACTAATATTTCTTGTATCATTCGTTCTACAGGCTCGCCGAGCGATGGGCCTAACTTACAAATAAAGTTAGTCACGTGTTAAATGTATTCTCATATATACAGTATAAATTGAACTAATTTGCTGACCAACTAATCACAACAGTCCTGTTTGTTTGTTTTCATACCGCATCGGCCACCACATTTCTAGAAATTTCGAGACGTCGTTCAACTCTCCACCCGTATGTTTTGTACTGTTTGCTAGGGAGAGCCGACAACAATATAAAAATCACGCAATAACATACAATTAAGATTGAAAGTAGCTACCTAATCGTTAGTGTTTAAGGTAGCCGTGTTTATTGTGTGTGTTCTACGAGAAAGGATAGTT
>NW_013790880.1:0-608 GCF_000517525.1 Limulus polyphemus
ATATTTTTCTTGAAACATAGAATAGTAAATAAAGAAGTAGAGCAAACAATTATCTCTTCTAGTTACAACCTTTGTACTCGGTTGCTGCTTTATGTTGGTTGCTAAGCCTTTAAAAATTTGCACGTAGATGATATGAAAAAATTTTTTTTAGGTTTTATATATATACAGTTGGATAACTAAAAAATCATAAATTACCACATTAATACCATATAACTCCACTGTAATTTATAATGCTTAGTAACTAAAATGTATTTTAGTCTGAAAAAAATGTGAAATTTCCAGCACACTAAAGACACCCTACCTCATTGAAATCTTGGTTCAAAAGAAAGAGATGGCATCCAAACACATTAAAATGGCTGAAAAAGCCACTAGTGGGACATTATGAGCTTCCATTTATTTATTCATGTCATATATAGAAGTAAGTGTACATAAGAGAGTGTTTACAAAAATGGAAAGAGGTGGGTGGAGTGCCACTGTGTTTGATTTATTACATAAGCCATATCTTAGCAAATTGAAAAGAGGCTATTATTTTATATTCTAGCTTGTAAATATTGATAATTTGAGTTTCTAATTCGTTAAAAACTATAGACTTAGTATTTTGACTTCAC
>NW_013790881.1:0-768 GCF_000517525.1 Limulus polyphemus
CCTGATGTGATGTCTATTACACTGCTGGTATAGTCTTGTTATTATAGTATCAAATAACTATAGCTCTATTATTATCAGATATTTGATATATTCTTGGTATGACATCTGGTACACTGCTAATTTAGTGTTGTTATTATTGTATCAAATAACTATAGCTCTATTACTATCAGATATTTGATATATTCTTGGTATGACATCTGGTACACTGCTAATTTAGTCTTGTTATTATTGTATCAAATAACTTAAGCTCTATTACTATCAGATATTTGATATATTCTTGATGTGACATCTGTTACGCTGCTGGTGTAGTCTTGTTATTATTGTGTCAAATAACTTAAGCTCTATTATAATCAGATATTTGATATATTCTTGATGTGACATCTGGTACACTGCTGGTGTAGTCTTGTTATTATTGTGTCAAATAACTATAGCTCTATTACTATCAGATATTTGATATATTCTTGATATCTGTTACACTGCTGATGTAGTCTTGTTATTATTGTGTCAAATAACTATAGCTCTATTACTAACAGATATGTGATGTCTGTTACAATGCTGGTGTAGTCTTGTTATTATAGTGTTTTAAATAACTATAGCTCTATTACTATCAGTTTGTCATCCAGGTTGTTTTCACTGCATATCAGACTACTGTGTATCTTGATAAAGTGTTTTTAAAAATAAGTTTAAATACTTGGGTTTATTGTTATAGTTTATACATTTTATTATCTTTTAAATCAGCAACAATAGAATTCTGAGTTAAGTTATATT
>NW_013790882.1:0-1020 GCF_000517525.1 Limulus polyphemus
AGGACACAATCATTTTAGGTATTGAGTTTTCTTGGAACAAGTAGTTTTTAATACATAATCATTTTAGATATTGAGTTTTCTTGGAACAAGTAGTTTTTAAGACATAATCATTTTAGATATTGAGTTCTCCTAGAACAAGTAGTTTTTAATACATAATCATTTTAGGTTCCAAGAAAACTCAATATTTTTAGATATTGAGTTTTCTTGGAACAAGTAGTTTTTAGGACATAATCATTTTAGATATTGAGTTTTCTTGGAACAAGTAATTTTTAAGACATAATCATTTGAGATATTGAGTTTCTTGGAACAAGCAGTTTTTAAGACATAATAATTTTAGATATTGAGTTTTCCTAGAACAAGTAGTTTTTTAGGACATAATAATTTTAGATATTGAGTTTTCCTAGAACAAGTAGTTTTTTATGACATAATTATTTTAGATATTGAGTTTTCTCGGAACAAGTAGTTTTTTAGGACATAATCATTTTATATATTGAGTTTTCTTGGAACAAGTAGTTTTTAACACATAATCATTTTAGATATTGAGTTTTCCTAGAACAAATAGTTTTTAGGACATAATCATTTTAGATATTGAGTTTTCTTGGAACAAGTAGTTTTTTAGGACATAATCATTTCAGATATTGAGTTTTCTTGGAACAATTAGTTTTTAAGACATAATCATTTTAGATATTGAGTTTTCCTAGAAAAAGTAGTTTTTTAGGACATAATAATTTTAGATATTGAGTTTTCTTGGAACAAGTAGTTTTTAAGACATAATCATTTTAGATTTTGAGTTTTCTTGGAACAAGTAGTTTTTTAGGACATAATAGTTTTATATATTGAGTTTTCGTGGAATAAGTAGTTTTTAAGACATAATCATTTTAGATATTGAGTTTTCCTAGAACAAGTAGTTTTTTAGGACATAATCATTTTATATATTGAGTTTTCCTAGAACAAGTAGTTTTTTAGGACATAATAATTTTAGATATTGAGTTTTCTTGGAACAAGTAGTTTTTAAGACAT
>NW_013790883.1:0-644 GCF_000517525.1 Limulus polyphemus
ACAGTAATATTGAAAGTTACTACAGTTGGGTGAAGACGTTTGTTTGTGGTTGTGAACGATGATTGTGATAATGAAGATGATGGAGAAGTTATACAGTAATATTGAAAGTTACTACAGTTGGGTGAAGACCTTTGTTTGTGGTTGTGAACTATGATTGTGATAATGAAGATGATGGAGAGGTTATACAGTAATATTGAAAGTTACTACAGTTGGGTGAAGACCTTTGTTTGTGGTTGTGAACGATGATTGTGATAATGAAGATGATGGAGAAGTTATACAGTAATATTGAAAGTTACTACAGTTGGGTGAAGACGTTTGTTTGTGGTTGTGAACGATGATTGTGATAATAAAGATGATGGAGAGGTTATACAGTAATATTGAAAGTTACTACAGTTGGGTGAAGACGTTTGTTTGTGGTTGTGAACTATGATTGTGATAATGAAGATGATGGAGAGGTTATACAGTAATATTGAAAGTTACTACAGTTGGGTGAAGACGCTTGTTTGTGGTTGTGAACGATGATTGTGATAATGAAGATGATGGAGAGGTTATACAGTAATATTGAAAGTTGCTACAGTTGGGTGAAGACGTTTGTTTGTGGTTGTGAATGATGATTGTGATAATGAAGATGATGGAGAGGTTAT
>NW_013790884.1:0-653 GCF_000517525.1 Limulus polyphemus
TCTTCTGATTATTACATTACGGTTTTGTCATTATAACAGATACAGTCTTCTGATTATTACATTACCGTTTTGTCACTATAATACATACAGTCTTCTGATTATTACATTACGGGTGTATCTGTTATAATGACAAAAGTCTTCTGATTACTACATTACAGTTTTGTCATTATAATACATACAGTCTTCTGATTATTACATTATTGTTTTCTATTCATCACAAACACAATTTTCTGATTATTATATAGAATTTACCTATCATTAGAGATTCACTAATTGTTACAGATACTGTTTTATGATGTATCTGTTCTAATGACAAAACTGTAATGTAGTAATCAGAAGACTGTATCTGTTATAATGACAAAGCTGTAATGTAACAATCAGAAAACTGTATCTCTTATAATGACAAAACTGTAATGTAATAATCATAAGACTGTATCTGTTATAATGACAAAACTTTAATGTAATCAGAAGACTTACATTACAGTATAATGACAAAAAACAGATACATTCTTCTGCTTAATGTAGTACATTTTTGTCATTATAAAAGATACATTATTGTGATTATTACATTATGGTTTTGTCATTATAACAGATACAGTCTTCTGATTATTATATTACGTTTTGTCATTATAACACATACAGTCCTCTGATTA
>NW_013790885.1:0-1280 GCF_000517525.1 Limulus polyphemus
CGGTAAAATAGAAGATAGCCAAAATTTTGATAACACATTATGAAATAACCATTGGGAATTTTGATGAAAGGATATCCATTTTGAATCTCTTATATCAAGGGCATGTTTCAATTGAAATATGAGGAAAAACAATTTTCTCCAATATTTGCTTAAAAACATGGGCCTTGGCTTTTAAGTGAAAATATGGTTTTTTTATGAATCTAAAAAAAGTAATGTTTTCCCGCAAAATAAGTAAAAATTATCGGATACTGCTTATTTCGTCAGAAAACTCAAAATTGTGACATTATAGCATTAACGAAAAATATAGTGTCCCGTGAAATGCTTTAAAAAATGAACTTTCGCTACCCCAGAGTAAAAATAAACGAAAGGTGGTGTTTATTTTACAAGAAGACGTCATGGCCTTTTAGGTGTTGGGATTTTGTTTGAGAATACTATATTTTAAAGCTCTTCTTTGTTTACAATATAAATGAAGACAAAAAAAATAACGGTAAAATAGAAGATAGCCAAAATTTTGATAACACATTATGAAATAACCATTGGAAATTTTGATGAAAGGATATCCATTTTGAAACTCTTACATCAAGGGCATGTTTCTATTGAAATGTGAGATAAAACAATTTTTTTCAAAATTTGCGGAAAAACATGGGCTATAGCCCATATTTTCACTTAAAAGCCAACAGTATCCGATATTTTTCTATTTATTTTGCGTGAAAAAATTACTTTTTTTAGTTTCTAAAAAAAATGAATTTTCCAACAAAATAAGCATTATCCGATATTTTTCTATTTATTTTGCGTGAAAAAATTATTTTTTTTAGATTCTAAAAAAAAATCATATTTTCACCTAAAAGCCAAGACTATAGCCCATGTTTTTCAGCAAAATTTGAAAAAAAAATTGTTTTTTTTCATATTTCAATAGAAACATGCCCTTGATGTAAGAGTTTCAAAATGGATATCCTTTCATCAAAATTCCCAATGGTTATTTCATAATGTGTGTTATCAAAATTTTGGCTAACTTCTATTTTACCGGATTATTTTATCTTCATTTATATTGTAAAGAAAGAAGACCTTTAAAATAAAAAATTCTCAAACAAAATACCAACACCTAAAATTCCATGACGTCTTCATGTAAAAGCAACTCCACGTTTTGGTTTGTTTTTACTCTGAGGTAGCGAAAGTTCATTTTTTTTAGCTTTTCACGGGACATAATATTTTTCGTCAATGCTATAATGTCACAATTTTACGTTTTCTGAAGAATTAAGAAATTGTGACATTAATAGCTT
>NW_013790886.1:0-610 GCF_000517525.1 Limulus polyphemus
AGCCAGTATACTTCCTGTCTGTCCTTTTTGCCCATGAGCTCAATAGTTACCCACACTGGTCCCCACAACCTTGTAGAATGTCCTGTCACACCATAAAGCTTCTGTATGGCTTCTGGTACTCCTTCATGGTCTAACACCTTGATGCTCACAAGGGTTTGCTGAGACGCAGAGTCTATGACAAGGTTGCACCTTTGGCCATCCAGCTTTCCTGTCACATAGACACTGTGTGTGCTTGGCATTTTACACCTAGCTGTTGGGACTTTCACGATGGGGATTGGTGGGCGTCGCTCCACACCAACCACTACTGGTCTCCTTGAGGCTGACTTGTTAGTAATATTTCTCCTACACTGGCTCCTCAAATGTCCGTGCTTCCCACAGTTCCAACAACCTTTCTGGATACCAGCCTTTCCTCCTGTGGCATCTCCCCTGTGCTGAAGTTGCCAGCATTGAGCTTTCTGTTCCTCTGTCCATCCATTCATCTCCGCCAGTAGCTCGAATTGTGCTCTATATGCTTCCCACGGCGCCTTCCCATCGAATTCCTGTGGCTTCCTTCGCACTGGATCACTCCTATTACTGACATTCATATCTGGGATGTGACTTCTAACGGGAG
>NW_013790887.1:0-612 GCF_000517525.1 Limulus polyphemus
CAACTGTTGTAATTTCTCTTCTCGTTCTTCTTGTTTCTTTTCTTTTTCCTCTAACAACTGTTGTATTTCCTCTTCTTGTTCTTCTTGTTTCTTTTCTTTTCCCTCTAACAACTGTTGTAATTTCTCTTCTCGTTCTTCTTGTTTCTTTTGCTGTTCTTGTATTGCTGCCATTAAGTCTGCTAGGCTGTAGTTTGATTTGCGCTTCTCGTTTCCATTTTTTTTTATCCCACTCTCTGACACCAGTTTGTTACGTCTCCGTTCGTTAGTGCCCGGCATGGCCAGGTGGATAAGGTGCTGGACTCGCAATCTGAGGGTCGTGGGTTCGAATCCCCGTCCCACCAAACATGCTCGCCCTTTCAGCCGTGGGGGCGTTATAATGTGACGGTCAATCCCACTATTCGTTGATAAAAGAGTAGCCCAAGAGTTGGCGGTGGGTGGTGATGACTAGCTGCGTTCCCTCTAGTCTTACACTGCTAAATTAGGGACGGCTAGCGCAGATAGCCCTCGTGTAGCTTTGCGCGAAATTCAAAAACAAACAAACAAACCGTTCGTTAGTTAATTTTCTATAAATTAGTTCCGACGAAACTTTAGCGACACAAGTCCTTTCTTAGA
>NW_013790888.1:0-610 GCF_000517525.1 Limulus polyphemus
ACTGAAGTGTGTTTCTTCCGTTCTGCTCAGCAACTCGTCACTGAAATAAGTGTTTCTTCCGTCCTGCTCAGCAACTCGTCACTGAAGTGTGTTTCTACCGTTCTGCTCAGCAACTCATTACTGAAGTGTGTTTCTTCCGTCCTGCTCAGCAATTCGTCACTGAAGTGTGTTTATTCCGTCCTGCTCAGCAACTCATAACTGAAGTTTGTTTCTTCCGTCCTGCTCAGCAACTCGTCACTGAAATATGTGTTTCTTCTGTGCTGCTCAGCAACTCGTCACTAAAGTAAGTGTTTCTCCAGTCCTGCTCTCAACAACTCGTCACTAAAGTAAGTGTTTCTTCCGTCTTGCTCAGCAACTCGTCAATAAAGTAAGTGTTTCTTCCGTCGTGCTCAGCAACTCGTCTCTAAAGTAAGTGTTTTCTCCGTCCTGCTCAGCAACTCGTCACTAAAGTAAGTGTTTCTTCCGTCTTGCTCAGCAACTCGTCACTAAAGTAAGTGTTTCTTGCGTTCTGCTCAGCAACTTGTCACTAAAGTAAGTGTTTTCTCCGTCCTGCTCAGCAACTCGTCACTAAAGTAAGTGTTTCTTCCGTCTTGCTCAGCAACTCGTCACT
>NW_013790889.1:0-1051 GCF_000517525.1 Limulus polyphemus
CAACAGTATTTTCTCAAAGTATCAGTTGTTCTTCAGAAGAACTGCGATTCGGGTGGTATTATGTTTATTTATTTTTTCATTCCCTTTCTGTTAGTTTTTAGTCGTGCTACAAATCCCCTCTACTTTTGTCTGACATTTAATAAGCTTTTCAGTATCCATTAATTTGAATAACATAACCTTTTGTTTGCTTGCATACCTTCTATAAGGTTTTACAAATTAATTTATTTTTAGTTGTTTTTCCGGTTTTGAAGGGTGTCTAACCATTATCAAGGAAAATTTATCCGTGTCTGACTCAGTATATATCAAAATTTTCAAACATTCCATTTGTACATGTTTAATTTGTTAAATTATTTTGTTTTAGATACATAATCAAGCTGGCATAATGAACATTAAAGAAGTTAAGAGTTATCAATTAGGAAGAGCTATTTCGAAAATGTCGTATACCATGAATAGTTTGGTTTTCTATTTAATTTCCAACATTGTTTGTTTGAAGTTAAGCACAAAGTTACACAATGGTCTATCTGTGCTCTGCCCACCACGGGTATCGAAACCCCGTTTCTTAGCGTCTCAGTTAAAGATCTTTTCTCAGCATAGTTGTTGAAGACAATAAAGAGTGTATTAGATCCCAGAGACTGTTTATTATTATTTTTCCCGGAATTTAATATTGTGAAATGTCTTTTAAAAGGAAACAAGCTCATCAATTTGATAATCGATTCTGTGTGAGAGTGAATTCTTAATATAAATGAGTATTGTAAATTTTATATCTAAGTTAGATAGAAAAAATCACAATATTTTTACATGTACAAAGCTAGAATTACTTTTACAATTTTACATTTATTCGAGGATATAATCAAGCATTCAGTTTTCATACAACCACCAGCTTGATATTCACTTCAACTAGGGGATAAAATAATAATAAACATTAGGCATTAAACATTTCGCGTCGTTCCCCCCATTGAGTTAAGTTCAATTCTTCGGGCCCGGCATGGCCAGGTGGTTAAGGCGCTAGACTCGCAATCTGTCAATCCCGCTATTCGTTGGTAAAAGAGTA
>NW_013790890.1:0-609 GCF_000517525.1 Limulus polyphemus
GCCCTGCTTGGGAGAAGGTGTCTAGTCTAAACCCAGTGACAAAGAACTATTGGGCACAATGGGACCAGTTGAAGCTTGAAGATGGTATTCTTGTCCGGAGATGGGAAACTGCAGATGAGAAAGTGACGACCTGGCAAACAGTTATACCGAGAAAGTTATGGGAAGTTGTGCTGCGTAAATCCCATGGTAGTTTAACAGGAGGACATCTCGGATTTAAGAAGACATTGAGTCACCTACGACAGAGAATTTACTGGGTAGGTATGAGGCAAGATGTGGAAGAATGGTGCAGGACATGCAGTACATGTTGTGCTAAAAGGGGACCCAAGCATGAGGGACATGCTCCAATGAAGTTATATCAACTTGGCGCACCAATGGAAAGAATAGCCGTTGACATTGTTGGTCCTTTGCCCCAAACTCGTGCAGGAAATAAGTACATTTGTGAGGTGATGGATTATTTCACCAAGTGGCCTGAGGCATATGCAATACCAAATCAGGAAGCTAGAACTGTAGCTTCGGCTATTAGTGATTTCTTCTTCAGATTTGGTATGCCATAGAAACTGCATTCAGATCAAGCTGTAACTTTGAATCAGCTGTGTTCCATGAATGCTG
>NW_013790891.1:0-1063 GCF_000517525.1 Limulus polyphemus
GTGACAGTTAGTATTTTATAATAGAAGATTGTGACAGCTAATACTCTGTGCTACAGTTCTATGATAGTTAGTATTTTATCATAGAAGACTGTGACAGCTAATACTGTATGCTACAAGTCTGTGATAATTAGTATTTTATTATAGAAGACTGTGAACTCGAATACTCTATGTTACACGTCTGTGATATTTAGTATTTTATAATGGAAGGTTGTGACAATTAATAATCTATGTTACATGTCTGTGATAGTTAGTATTTTATAATGGAAGGTTGTGACAGTTAATAATCTATGTTACATGTCTGTGATAGTTAGTATTTTATAATGGAAGATTGTGACAGCTAATACTCTATGTTACAAGTCTGTGATAATTAGTATTTTATAATAGAAGATTGTGACAGCTAATAATCTATGCTACATGTCTATGATTGTTAGAATTTTATAATAGAAAAGTTCAACAGCTAATACTGTATGTTACAAGTCTGTGATAGTTGGTATTTTATAATAGAAGACTGTGACAGCTAATACTTTATGTTACAAATCTGTGATAGTAAGTATTTTATAATAGAAGATTGTGACAACTAATACTCCATGTTAAAAGTCTGTGATAGTCAGTGTTTTATAATAGAAGACTGTGACAACTAATACTCTGTGCTACAAGTTTGTGATAGTTAGTATTTTATCATAGAAGACTGTGACAGCTAATACTTTATACTACAAGTATGTGATAGTTAGTATTTTATAATAGAAGACTGTGACAGCTAATACTCTATGTTACAAGTCTGTGATAGTTGGTATTTTATTATAGAAGATTGTGACAGATAATACTCTATGCTACAAGTCTATGATTGTTAGTATTTTATAATAGAAGACTGTGACAGTTAATACTCTATGCTACAAGTATGTGATAGTTAGTAGTTTTATAATAGAAGTCTGTGACAACTAATACTCTAAGCTACAAGTATGTGATAGTTAGTATTTTTATAATAGAAGTCTGTGACAACTAATACTCTATGTTACAAGTCTGTGATAGTTAGTATTTAATAATAGAAGACTGTGACAACAAA
>NW_013790892.1:0-1633 GCF_000517525.1 Limulus polyphemus
AGAATTTATAACCATCATACTCATCATTAGCCTTACTTGGTACAACTACTCAACGAACACATATGTGTAACTCTAGTTACCGAATTTATAACCACCATACTCATCTTTTGCCTTACTTGGTACAACTACTCTATGAACACCTAGGTGTAACTCTAGTTACAGAAATTATAACCACGATACTCATCGTTAGCGTTATTTGGTACAACAACTCCATGAACACTTAGGTGTAACTCTAGTTACCGAATTTATAACCACCATATTCATCTTTAGCCTTACTTGGTACAACTACTCCATGAACACCTAGGTGTAACTCTAGTTACAGAATTTATAACCATACTCATCTTCAGGGAGTAGTTGTACCAAGTAAGGGATGAGTATGGAGGTTATAAATTCAGTAACTAGAGTTACACCTATGTGTCATGGAGCACTTGTACCAAGTAAGGCTAAAGACGAGTATATTGGTTATTAATTCAGTAACTAGAGTTACACATAGGTGTTCATGGAGTAGTTGTACCAAGTAAGGCTAAAGACGAGTATGTTGGTTATAAATACAGTAACTCGAGTTACTCGTAAGTGTTCATTAGAGTTACACCTAGGTGTTTATGGAGTAGTTGTACCAATTAATCCTAAAGATGTGTATGGTGGTTATAAATTCTGTAACCAGAGTCACAACTAGGTGTTCATGGAGTAGTTGTACCAAATAACGCTACAGATGAGTATGGTGGTTACAAATTCAGTAACTAGAGTTACACCAATTTTTTCATGGAGTAGTTGTACCAAGTAAGGCTAAGGATGAGTATGGTGGTTACAAATTTGGTAACTATAGTTACATCTAGGTGTTCGTTGAGTTGTTGTACCAAATAACGCTAACGATGAGTATGTTTGTTACAAATTCGGTAAGTAGAGTTACACCTAGGTGTTCGTGGAGTTGATGTACCAAAAAACGCTAACGATGAGTATGGTGGTTATAAATTCGGTAACTAGTGTTACACCTAGGTGTTCGTGGAGTTGGTGTACCAAATAACGCTAAAGATGAGTATGGTGGTTATAAATTCGGTAACTAGAGTTACACCTAGGTATTCGTGGAGTTGTTGTACCACATAACGCTACCGATGAGTATGGTGGTTACAAATTCGGTAACTAGAGTTACACCTAAATGTTCATGGAGTAGTTATATCAAGTAAGGCTAAATTATAAATTCGGTAACCGGTATGTGGGCTAAAGATGCAAGGTTGTGCCAAGTATTGTGGTTATAAATCCGGTAACTAGAGTTACACCTAGGTATTCGTGGAGTAGTTGTACCAAGTAAGGCTAAAGATGAATATGGTTGTTATAAATTCGGTAACTAGAGTTACCGAATCTATCTAATCAACATCTGTTCTAAGTATGGTTACATATCTATCTAATCAACATTTGTTCTAAGTATAAATTATAAGTATTATAAATTCGGTAACTATAGTTACACCTAGGTGTTCATGAAGTAATTCATCTTTAGTTCATGGAGTAGTTGTACCAAGTAAGGTTCGGTAAATAGAGTAACACCTATGTGTGGAGTAGTTTTACCAAATAACGCTAAAGATGAATATGGTGGTTATAATTTAACACTTAGGTGTAACTCTAGTTACCGAATTTA
>NW_013790893.1:0-610 GCF_000517525.1 Limulus polyphemus
CATATAGAGCACAATTTCAGCTACTGGCAGAGATGAACGGATGGACAGAGGAGCAGAAACCAGTATATCTGGCAACGAGCTTGAAAGGACAACCACTGGAAATACTTGGACAGTTGTAAGCAGACAACAGACACGACTATAGAGCACTGGTGTTGGCTCTAGAACTCAGGTATGGAACCCAAAATCAGTCAGAAGTCTACCAGGCTAGGTTTAGGACGAGAATCCGTGATAAAGGGGAGAGCCTGCAAGAGCTGGCACAGGACTTGGAGAGCATGGCACACAAGGCCTACCCAACTGCACCACCCGATCTCCTCAAGTTGTTGCTGAGAGGTCAGTTCGTAGATGCCTTGGACAGTCCACAACTTAAGATACAAGTGAAGCAAGCACACCCCTCTACCATGCAGGATGCAATGTCCAGAGCTCTCGAATTTGAATCCTACGTTAGGTCCAGCACAGAGGCACCGAGGTTGGTACAGTCATCTGGATTCAAGGCCAGAAAAGGTCAGCTTTCAGAGAAGTTTGAGGGACTTTGCTGGCACTGTAACAAACCTGGGCACAAGAGAGCTCAATGTTGGCAACTTCAACACAGGGGAGATGCCATAGCAGGAAA
>NW_013790894.1:0-611 GCF_000517525.1 Limulus polyphemus
CAATAGTTTTAAAAGAAAAAAAAGGAATACCTAACCAAAATTATCTAGTTAAATTTCCAAATCCAGATTTGTAACGAGTCCACGTTTGGTAAAAGTCCTCAACCGGGTTTCCAAAATCACCCCTTCTTTGAATTAACTAATGAAATAGAGAGAGACAATAATTTATTATGTTATATAAACTGAACTCACATTTTAAGAAATTAATCATGTGCTCTTTTATGAGGTATGACAGAATTTACCAATAATAATAATTAATACAAGGAAGACCAATAAACAGAAATATTACTAGTAACATATATATCTCACCTCAACTCAATTCTTCGACATATCAGTGATATAACACTCTAACAATAATGCCAAACTTTATATAATGTTATCTAGAACAAATAATTGAATTGTGGTTTCATGCTTACAAATGTCGTGCAACCTAGTGTTTATGTTACAAGGAAACGGTAGGAACATTATTTTACTTTACTCTACAATTATATGTTCGCCTTCGTGATATAAAAAAAAGAGACTTTGAAAATACTTTTAAAATATTAGAATTAACAATGTGGCCTTCATTCTATCTAACTAAGACTGATTTTTGTTTTGGACATTTCAAACTTCTT
>NW_013790895.1:0-1111 GCF_000517525.1 Limulus polyphemus
GACTTAGTTACATATCATTACCCTATTATAAAACCATTACAAATGGCTATAGGTTGGTGTATGACTTAGTTACAAATCACTACACCATTATAAAACCATTACAGTTGGTTATAGGTTGGTGTATGACTTAGTTGCATTTAAATTTCCTATTATATAACCCTCACAGTTGGTTAAACGTTGGTGTATGACTTAGTTACATATCACTACCCCATTATAAAACCAATACAGTTGGCTATAGGTTGGTAAATGACTTAATAATATAGCATTACCATATTTTAAAACCATTCCAGTTGGCTAAAGGTTGGTGAATCACTTATTTACATATCATTTCGCTATTATAAAATCATTCAATTGGCGATAAGTTGGTTTATCACTTATTTACATATCACTACCCCATTTTAATACCATTACAGTTGGCTAAAGGTTGGTGTATGACTTAGTTACATATCACTACCCCATTATAAAACCATTACAGCTGGCAATAGGTTGGTGTATGACTTAGTCACAAATCATTATCCTATTATAAAACCATTACAGTTGGCTATATGTTGGTGTAATACTTAGTCACATATCATTATCCTATTATAAAACCATTACAAATGGATATAGGAACTCAGTCATACACCAAAATAGGGTAATGATATGTATAAAACCATTAAAATTGGCGATAGGTCATACACCAACTTAGTTACATATCACTACCCATTATAAAACCATTACAGTTGGCTATAGGTTGGATAATGGGGTAGTGATATGTAACTATATCATACACCAACCTATAGCCAACTGTAATGGTTTTATAATGGGGTAGTGATATGTAACTAAGTCTTACACCGACTTTGAGCCAACTGTGATGGTTTTATAATAGGAACATGATATGTAACTAAAAAAACCATTATAGTTTGCTATAGGTTGGTGTATGACTTAGTTACATATCATTACCCAATTTTAAAACCATTACAGTTGGCTATAGGCTGGTGTATGACTTAGTTATACGTTATTACTCAATTATACAACCATTACAGTTGGCGATAGGTTGGTGTATGACGTTAAATATCATTAACCTATTATAAAACCACTAAAGTTGGCTATAGGGTTGGTGTATGACTTA
>NW_013790896.1:0-606 GCF_000517525.1 Limulus polyphemus
AATTATACCAAAAAATGTAATAACTGTTGTTTTTTAAATTGCAGCATGAAGACATGCTACGTTCAAACTATGGTTGTCACAGTTCATAAACACTGCTTTTGGATTTTTGTTCAGAATTCTTTGTTGAACGCTTGACAGATGACCTGATATGAGAGCAGCATTATCATAACATTGTGAACCACAATCACTCAATAAAATTCCATCCGCTTCTAATTTTGTGCTTATTGTTTTCTCAATATTGGCAGCGTCTTTTTCCTTTATCTGTATAAAGTCAATAAATGATTCTTTGACTTCTACTTTTCTTGTCTTAAAGTCAATGTCAACAAACCGAAACACTTGGGCCAATTGCTCACGATGGGTTAAATCAGGTGTGGAATCAAACAGAATACCATAGTATTTGTTTCTACGAATTGCTGACAAACAATGATTTCGCACGTGTGAAGCCATGATATTTATAAACTCATTTTGGATTTCAGGAGAAAGATAAGATGTTAATGTTTGCTTGTTTTTAACGCGCTCTAAATGCTCTCTCATTACTGGATCATACTTTGCTAATAACAGTAAAAGTGACAGGAAATTTCCAGGGTTTTCGTTTGTAGGTTATGT
>NW_013790897.1:0-863 GCF_000517525.1 Limulus polyphemus
CTGATGTTCATATATTTCTTATTAACTACATACATAATCACTGATGTTTGTATATTCGTGATGAACTACATACATAATTACTGATGCTAGTATCTCTGTTGTTAACTACATAAATAATCACTGGTGTTCGTATATCTGTAATTAACTATATATATAATCACTGATATTCGTATATTTGTTTATAACTACATAAATAATCACCGATGTTCGTGTATTTGTTATTAACTACATAAATATTCACCAATGTTCAAATATTTGTTAATAACTACATACATAATTACTGATGTTCGTATATGTGTTATAAACTACCTACATAATACCCGATGTTCGTGTATATGTTATTAACTACATAAATAATCACCGATGTTCGTATATTTGTTACTAACTACATACCTAATCACCGATACTCTTATGTTTGTTAGCAACTACATAAATAATACCTTATGTCCGTATATTTGTTATTAACTACATACATAATCACCGATGTTCGTGTATTTGTTATTAACTACATAAATAATCACAGATGTTCATATATTTGTTAGTAAGTACATAAATAATCACCGATGTTCGTTTACTTGTTAGTAACTACATACATAATCACTGAAGTTCGTATATTTGTTATTAACTACATAAATAATTAGCGATGTGAATATATTTGTTATTAACTACATACATAAACACCGATGTTCGTATATTTTATAGTAACTACAAACATCATCACTAAGGTTCGTATATTTGTTATTAACTACATACATAATCACTGATGTTCGTGTATTTCTTATTAACTACATAAGTAATTACTGGTATTTGTATATTTGTTGGTAACTACATACATCATCACTGATGTTCGTATATCTCTTATT
>NW_013790898.1:0-610 GCF_000517525.1 Limulus polyphemus
ATGACGCTGCTGAAGACGTGTCACCTGAAAAAGCCACTGTCAAAGAGAAACTCGACTCGGTTTTGAGAAGGGAAACAGTGAAGTTCTTGATGAAGTTACTACCATTGATGTGACTGTTACCGACGATAGGACATTTCCTGATGAAGCTGATGAACCCCACATGAAGCAGAAGCCAACGAGACAGAGACCAGTACGGAAGAAGATATGTCTCATAAAATTAAGAGACTTTGTTGAATTTTAATTTTGTGTTTGTAAATTCTGTACATTTAATTAAGTTATTGTTAATTGTTTATTGGTTTAATGTAAGTGGCTATTGTTTGGGCCGAAGAATACTAAGGAAGGGGCAGTGTTACGACAGCGGAGGTCACGTGACGCTAGTAACACGTCATATTCTCGAAGCTTCATGAATCCTCGGGAGGTTACTAGATGTACGGTATTCTTTTATATAAGACAGCCAAGAAGTGACAGCAACAATGTAATGCTGTGTAATTGAACTGCGGACAGAGAGAGAATATTGTTGAGTCGAGCACGTGAGACATTCGTTGTGAATTATAGCGTTTGTTATAGCGCGACTGTGGAAATTAAGTGTATTGCAAAGTTGTATTCAGAA
>NW_013790899.1:0-609 GCF_000517525.1 Limulus polyphemus
GTGACCTAAGTAAAGCACCTATTTCTGGAACAAGTGGCATTTCTTGGGATGGAGTTTGAGGTTTGATGCTTCAAACGCTTGAATACTTCCTCTAGCTTGGACATTTTCTCATCAAAAGTTGTTGCAAATACAATGACAACGTCCAGGTACACCAGGGCTATCCTCCATTGTAGGCCTTCCAATACTCTTTCCATCAGCCTCTCAAATGGTGCTGGAGCATTACTAAGCCCGAATGGCATCACTCGGTATTGCCAAAGACCTTGCCATACCTAAATGCTGTCTTTGGTCTATCTGCTTCAATCATTTTTACTTGATGGAAACCTGACTTTAAGTTCAGAGTTGAAAACCAACTGGCTCCACTTAGGGCATGAAGAGTATCATCAATTCTTGGCAGTGGGTATGAGTCTTTTTTTGGTTATACTGTTAAGAGCCCTGAAGTCCACACAGCAACGTTGGGTCCCATCCTTTATCTGGACTAACACGAAAGGAGCTGACCAGGGACTATCTGATTTATCGACTATTCCTTCCTTAATTAGACCATCCATGACCTTCTCTATCTCTTGTCGCTTTGATGGAGCTATTCTCCTCAGAGGGATCTTTATTGGATGG
>NW_013790900.1:0-610 GCF_000517525.1 Limulus polyphemus
GCACTTCAAGGCAAGACTTGCTACTGAAGCAAAGACAATGTACATTATCACTAAGAAAGTGAAGGGAGACTATGGAACAAATCAGGGCACATCTCTGCGAAAATAATATGAGAGCGATATATGTAAAGTTAGAATGAGAAGATAAAAAGATTGCAAGAACATTTCCAGTACATCTTGAACAGATCTGGCCCTTCCTGATGCTGGACATCCCTGAGTCTAAACAAGATCTAAGTATCTGCCTTGAGAACATTATACAGGAAGACATTATAAGAAGACACCTGGATAAGTTAAAGTCTCCCCAAAAATTCTGAAAACTGAGGATTAGAAGATAACAAAACACTTATGCAAGATCTTTCAGAAAATGTGGACCAATGAACAGGCAACAAAAGACTGGAAAATAGAACTCGCTATTAAGTTGCTAAATAAGGGGTACCTCCTGAAATTGCACCAACTGACGAGGAATAGCATTCTTGTCCCTGAACTAGCAAAGTTTTTCGTCACATCATCATTACCAATATCAGTTTCAGAAAAGGAGAGTCGTGCATACATCACATTTTCATACTACGATAGATTTTGGAGCAAAGTACAGAGTGGAAGAGCAGGTTATATG
>NW_013790901.1:0-610 GCF_000517525.1 Limulus polyphemus
CAATTTGAGGACATCGGGTGGAGTGGTTGGGTAGTCCTTGTGTGCCATACTTTCCAAATCCTGTGCCAGCTCTTGCAGGCTCTCCTCTTTAACATGGACTCTAGTCCTAAACCTAACCCTGTAGACTTCAGACTGATTTTGAGTTCCATACTTGAGTTTCAGAGCAGCTACCAGTGCTCTATAGTTGTACCTGTCATCTGCTGACAACTGTACAGGTATTTCCAGTGGTTGTCCCTTCAAGCTCGTTGCCAGGTACACTGCTTTCTGCTCCTTTGTCCATCCATTCATTTCTGCCAGGAGCTCAAATTGTGCTCTATATGCTTCCCATGGTGCCTTCCCATCGAATTCCTGTGGCTTCCTTCGTACTAGATCACTCCTATTGGAGACACACATGTCTGGAATGTGACTTCTGGCAGTACTGAAGATGTCTGCATTAGGGTTTAGCTGCGGGGTCTGAAAGGAGCTTCCTGTTGTCTGGGGCTGACTAGGCTCATGGCTAATATTTCCTCCTTGTGTAAAAGAGAATAATTCGTCCTTTAATGTACTTCATGCACTTTGAAATTTACTAATGTTTTCCATTTGTGTACTCTGGCTTTCTCTCAATTGTTGG
>NW_013790902.1:0-613 GCF_000517525.1 Limulus polyphemus
GTAGTCTCTCTTCTTGTTTCTTTTCTCGTTCTTCCTGTTTCTTTTGTTTTTCCTCCAACAACTGCTGTAATTTCTCTTCTTGTTTATTTTCTTTTTCTTTCAACAACTGCTGTAATCTATCTTCTTGTTTATTTTGCTGTTCGAGCTGCCACTGTTGCAGGTTTTCTTGCAAATGCTGTAATCTCTCTTCTTGTTTCTTTTCTTGTTTATTTTCTCGTTCTTCCTGTTTCTTTTCTTTTTCCTCCAACAACTGCTGTAATCTCTCTTCTTGTTTATTTTCTCGTTCTTCTTGTTTCAACTGCTGTAATTTCTCTTCTCATTCTTCTTGTTTCTTTTGCTGTTCTTGTATTGCTGCCATCAAATCTGCTAAGCTGTAGTTTGATTTTCCGCCTCTCGTTTCCATCTTCTTTTTTTTTATCCTACTCCTGACACCAATTTGTTACGCCTCCAGTCGTTACTTAATTTTCCGTAAATTTGTTCCGAAAAAACTTTAGCGACACAAGTCCTTTCTTAAATAAAACTGGCTTATTCTTTCCGAATACAACTTTACGATACCCTTAATTTCAACAGTCGCGCTATAAAAACGAACGTGCTCATCTTCAACAATACTCTC
>NW_013790903.1:0-610 GCF_000517525.1 Limulus polyphemus
ATCAATTCCAACATGTTGGCCCCTGCCAACACAGTTTTTAAGGCTAAAGTCACCTGAATGAAATTTGCTAAACCATCGTTGACACTTACAAATGTTCAAAACATTTCCATAAACTTCTTTGATATTCTTTGTGGTTACAGAGGCATTGTTTCTCTTCTTGTATTCAAACAGTATTACATGCCTAATGTGTGTCTCGTTGTGTGCCATCATGAAAGTGTTCCAAAACACGACATTAATTTCTTGACGATCTAATAGAATATCAATTGTTACGACAGTGGGGGGTCACGTGACGAGTATTCTAGAAGATTCACTAGTGTGTTACGACAGCGGCGTCACGTGACGAATATTCTAGAAGATTCGCTAGTGCGTTGCGACTGTGGGAGTCAATTGACGCTGGTAGCACGTGTTCAGAGTCTTAGAAGTTTCTAGAACAGGCAGTATTATCGTATACAAGTGTGCTAGACAGTGAGAGAGAGGGACGGAGTCGAAGCACTAATGGAGACAGAGACGTAGCGGAGAAGAAGCAGCCCGAGAGAAAGAAAGACAGCAATTACGGTCGGCGGAAACTGAGGATAGCAGACACAGAGATCGGAACTATAGTTTGCGGGGG
>NW_013790904.1:0-413 GCF_000517525.1 Limulus polyphemus
ATAACTACTGAAACCCTACAAAAACATGTCACATTAAACCAGGTATATAACTACTGATGCTCTACAAAACACGTCACATTAAACCAGGTATATAACTACTGAAACCCTAGAAAAACACGTCACATTAAACCAGGTATATAACTACTGAAACCTTACAAAAACACGTCACATTAAACCAGGTATATAACTACTGAAACCCTACAAAACACGTCACATTAAACCTGGTATATAACTACTGAAACCCTACAAAAACACGTCACATTAAACCAGGTATATAACTACTGAAATCCTACAAAAATCACGTCACATTAAACTAGATATATAACTACTGAAACCTTACAAAAACACGTCACATTAAACCAGGTATATAACTACTGAAACCCTACAAAAACATGTCACATTAAACCAGGTAT
>NW_013790905.1:0-609 GCF_000517525.1 Limulus polyphemus
GAAAGTGTTCCAAAACGCGACATTAATTTCTTGACGACCTAATAGAATATCATTCCTCATTGTCTTATCTAAAATTGATTGTTTTACTCTTGCTAACAGAAACTGTTTGACAGTGTTCACACATTAAATGTCACTCAAATGGACAATTCGATATTTTGACTTGTAACAAGTAACATGCCTGTTACTTGAACACAAGCTGTTGTGTATAAAAAACACACACACACACAGAGCACCAAAACGTTATACTTAGCAGCTCTGTCTGTGCATTAGATTAGACAATTATGGTGGAGCACAGATGGGTACATTTAGTGACTGCAATGCTTCAATAAAATGTATCAAACGCCTGGTGCGCCCTTGGTACCTCAGCGGTAAGGTAGTGGGCTTATAGCGCTATAAACAGCGGTGAGGAAAGCACAGATAGCTTATTATGTAGCTTCATATTTTACAACAAAGAAAAGAAAGAATAGTGTAGAAGGCGTAGAAGAAGTATTATGGTATAGTAAGTATGAAACATAAAATATATGCTAACAGTAATAATTTTAATATTAGAAAAAGCGTATCAGTATAACTCTACATTTCCCTTTACTCCTTACCTGGTCTTATGTTTAA
>NW_013790906.1:0-1146 GCF_000517525.1 Limulus polyphemus
TCGCCATTCTCTCACCTATTCTAAGCCAACGAATAATGAAATTACTATCACATAATAACTCTCCCACGACAGAAAGGACGAGCATGTTTGATGACTGGTTTCGAAACGAGTGTTCTAACCATTAGGCCTAGCATTTCTGGATAAGGAATAGAAAACATGATCAGTACACTAAGATTTAAAGGTAATTCAGGAGAGGTTAAGTAAAGAGGTGAAAGTGTCATGGTAGGTTTATACACTAAAGGCTACCTTACAAATGTGGAAGTGAGTGGCAAACAACCTAATTCAAAAAGTTTTTCTTGTGTAAATATAAAACGTTGTTTTTAATTAATTATTTATTATAATTTTAGCAAAAAAAGTGTAAACTGTTTATGATTGACAAATGTTGTAAAAAAACAGAGGCAACTTTTATTTTATTGGTATTTATGTCATAGACACCAGACCAAGTTTTCTTCGACCAGTGAAGTAATATTTGATCTGAGTTTAGTTTTTGTCTTGTCCACCTAAACTGATGACATTTATTTCAACATATGATTGAAGCCAAACATTACATGACTCAAATATAGCGATAAATTAAATGACGAAAGAAAAGTTACCAAACACGACACTCAACACACACTTTAAATAAATTAATAAAAACACAATAACATAAGAAAGTGGAAAATAGTCCTAGAAACTAATCACATTGCACGTGAAGTAATAAAACAATAAACCAAAATCTATCACCACATTATAGTATTACACAATCTACTACATTTAACAAACATATAAATCATATTTTAGTATACAGTGTACCCTCACCTTTTCGCGGTTCCCCATTCGCGGCCCCGCATATTCGCGGGTTAGGCTCTTAACCCTATCGCATCGTATGCCGGTATACCGGGCTAGCGTCATAACGTCATAAAAACGAATGCTCGGTAAACCGGGTTTTTGTAGGTCATAGAGACTAAAAGCGCTTTTCGAGGGTATGTCTGTATTTACTCTCTCGAGCAGTTTCTATCGATTGACGTCTTCATCGAACAATGGGCTGGGCTGCCATTGGCTGACTGCCTCAGCTTCCCCCACAACGCAAACGGCAAAGCACAGCCGGTAACGCACTACACACGCACACACACACACAGCGCTCGGTCCCGAGGAGGCTAGGAAATA
>NW_013790907.1:0-608 GCF_000517525.1 Limulus polyphemus
GGTAACCATTGTACTATAATGTCTAGGTAAGCACCAAGATGCTTTTTAAGTTTGTGAATGCTGAATGAACACCTATTGTGTTGTAACTAAATTCCGACAGCTCTAAGGCAAGGAATTCTTCAGAAATTTTACGATATGACAATTAGAAGTCTCCATAGGCTGTCAATGATATATTTTGGAAAGATAAGAAAGATGTTTTCTAGCTGTATCTCCAATAAGACACTAAGGAGACAATAAACAAAATTACTTTTACTGTCATAGCAGAGCAATCAACCTAAATTGCTATGCTGGCCATGCTAGTGCTGCCATCTAAGGGTTTAAAAATCCAATCACATTAAATAAACACAAAAAACATCAGACCAATTCTAGAAAAATGACTTGCATTCTATTAGAGATCATACAACCCATATCAATTTCTCATACTTTAGGTCGAGTGAGATTAATCTGACAGACCCAGGGCCAGATTGGGAGGGGGGAAGGAGGAGGTATAAAGATGTAATTGCCTCGGACTTCCCTTAACTGAGAGAAAAATAAAAAAATAATCTAAAACTGGATGTCTCATCGAAAATACATTTTCCAACTGTGTCACTATGACAACAATGAGTTTA
>NW_013790908.1:0-911 GCF_000517525.1 Limulus polyphemus
GCGGGTTCGAATCCCCATACCACCAAACATGCTCGCCGTTATAATGTGACGGTCAATCCCACTATTCGTTGGTAAAAGAGTAGCCCAAGAGTTGGCGGTGGGTGGTGATGACTAGCTGCCTTCCCTCTAGTCTTACACTGCTAAATTAGGGACGGCTAGCGCAGATAGCCCTCGTGTAGCTTTGCGCGAAATTCAAAAACAAACAAATATTTTTTTAGGGTTGAACCGTTGTACCGGTGACTAATGAGTTAGCATTCTAATAATTTGATATATTGATTTCTAATCTGATTGTTTGAGTTTGATTTGGATATTCGAGAAAGACTATACAAGGGCTACCTGTTCCAACTGTCCCTAACTTGACCTGATAGACTAGAATAGAAGGAATACAATTAATAAACAGCACCCACCGTCGAATCTTGGACTACTATAATCGAATAGTGGGTGTAACCGTTAGCTTTATAATGCACCCACGGCCCCAAATTTCGGGCCACAACTTTACGGCAACAAGAGACTGTTTAAGATACTTTTGCTGTATGTTTATGAAAAAAAAAATTACCTTTCAGAAAAAGTAGATCTTTTGATAACCTGATTTGCTCTAAAATATTTGTTGAAAAAAGCCTAGATCATCCCGCAGAAATCGCTGTAAGAAATACAAATAACAATAACAATAGAGAGCACCTGATTAGCCCCCAGTGGCACAGTGGTTTATCTGCGGATTTACAACGATAGAAATCGGGTTTCGTTACCCGTGGTGGGCAGAGCACAGATAGCCCTTTGCGTAGCTTTGTGCTACAAACAAACAAACAATACCTGATTAAAGGTTGATAACACATTAAGTAACATGTATCGGTTGTGCGAAGCTACAAAGTACACAGATAGGGTGCAGTCTTATGGTCAACTTTGACTTGTTA
>NW_013790909.1:0-609 GCF_000517525.1 Limulus polyphemus
TAATTAATCAATAGTGTAATAAAAGATATGATTTTACATTTCAAATTTTTGGACTTCCCTCGCCAAACAGTAATGTACCAAATAATGCCATACAGAGCATCATACATTCACAGCTACTCCAGTACTGTAGAATTTGTAACAATGAACAGTTTCTAATTTCCAACATTAATATATTAGTGAATAAATTGATTAAATTTATAACCCTAATTAGATATGTTAAATTATTATGCAATAAATATACAAAATATATATGTACATTTAAAAATATTAGTATAAACGAAATCATAATAAACACAATAAGTAATAATTTCTCATTTTTGTAGGGAAAATTATTGGAATAACTTATCTGGACTGTATCTTGTATAGGTGTATTGATGTAGATGTATCACTTTCTCTATACAAGACCTGCTACTATCTAATTCTTGTAGACCAATTGAAGATCTTGACAGTAGCATGGATGGGAGCTATACTAACAATTTAGGTTGGGGTTGTATAGTAATACCTTAACATCGTGATATTTATGTCTAAACGTCATTATGGGGGCTGGAATGCCAACTTCAAGGACAGTTTTACTGTCTCCCCCCATTGATGTATGTATTCCAAATATTT
>NW_013790910.1:0-609 GCF_000517525.1 Limulus polyphemus
ATCTATCAACTGTTCAAGAAGATGAATATTGCTAAAATCTTCCTTAGTAAACACTGACTGATAACCCAGCCATCTCATAATCATCAGATACGAGCTTTCCTTTATCATCTCTAAAATGGCCCTACCCCATCCTAACATTTTGTTTATCCTTAATGTATTTAAAGAAATCCTTACTGTTAATTATTACATTTTCAGCCAACTTTTTCTCATACATCCTTTTTGATGTTCTAGTTTCCTGTTTCACCAAATTTCTTGATCTTCTTTAATTTTCTAAGTCTTCTGTCATACTGGTCAATTTAAATTTCTTAAATTTATTATGCTTTTCTTTAACTTTATCCCTTATACTCTTTGTGAGCCAATCTGGTTTTTTACTTGTAGCCAAATTTGTCTCCAAATAACTCAGCTGCCCAATTCATAACAGATAATTCTTGTTGCATCCCTTCAAAATTTACTTTTTGAAATTTCTAACCAAAATATCATTATTCCTCATCTCAACATGCAGCAAAACATCAAACCTAATTGAGCAATGATCACTTGCACCCAGATATTCCCCAATTTCCATCATCTCAACTATTTCTATATTAGAAATCAACAATAAGTCTAAAAGAG
>NW_013790911.1:0-761 GCF_000517525.1 Limulus polyphemus
GAATGTTGCTGCTGAGTTCACTAATCCAAATGGCATTCACTAAAATTGGTAACAACCATCTGGTGTCACAAATGCTGTCTTCTCTTTAGATTCTGTCTCTATTGTGATTTGCCAATAACCTATACTGAGGCCGATTCTTGAAAAGAACCTGACTCCATTTAGCCTTGCCATGATGGCCTCTGTATTGCCCATAGGTTCTGAGTCGAACTTCGTCACGAGATTCGGCTTCCGAAAGTTTATGCAGAAGCGGTTTGATCCATCCTTCTTCTTCACAATTACAACTAGTGAACAGTAGGCTGAATTTGACAGCTCGATGGTTCCAGCTTCCAACATTGCCTCCACTTTCTGCTTCATCAGGTCTCTCATCACATAAGACATCTGATATGGCTTCACTCTGACTGGATCCTTGATTGTGGTCTTAATCTTATGTTGCACAAGATCTGTCTTTCCAGATTTATCTGTGAAGATATCTGCATATTGGCACAGTAGGTCTTGTAATACTTTTTTTGTTTGCCAGTCAGTTCTTCACTGATGTTGACGTCTTTATATGTCTCATCTCAACCTAGTGGTTTTAGGTCTAGTAGGTCCTCATCTTCTAAGAAAGGGTCACTCTCTTCTGGTTCTGCATCTATAACTGCTACACCTGCAACATCCATTTCTGTTTTAATAGATGCACCTGTTAGATATTCTCTCCTAGAAATACTTCTTCAACAAATTGGCATTGTAGATCCTGGTCTTACCATTCACATTCACCTTGTATT
>NW_013790912.1:0-609 GCF_000517525.1 Limulus polyphemus
TACATTATAATATTATCGATACCTCCACCAATATTTGGATATAATTATTATTATTATTCATAACATGGCTTGACTTCCAACAGTTTTAATTAACTAAACTTAATAGTTTTCATTCTGATAATTTCTATTCACACTTAGTTATCCCACCATATAGGTTGATCATTTGGTTGCCATTTGCCATATCCTTCTTTTGTAGTTCATGACATTTTTTCATGCTGTGAACTCTAACACACTGGCAATACCTTTGACAGATTTTCCACATAACCCACTGTTATTTCTTTATCCAGTTTTTTATGGCATCTAAAACTCCCTTTGAAAATTGTTTTTAAGTTTTACACTTTCATTCAGTTAAAATTTCAACATAGGGTAAGAACATTCTACTCTGTCTATAATTGTTGAGACAAATTTTCCCAACATCTTCATATTTAACGTCACGGGTGAAAAGCCATGTCATCTCGTTTGTTAACTCGCATTCAAAATTTTATTGAACTACTGTTTCATGAATTTATATCAATAGGTTTGGTATCAAACTATAGATTATAATTCAAATTTTACTACTCTACGTTACTCAATTTCTTAATTCAAAAGTAAATATTAAAAAGCAGATAA
>NW_013790913.1:0-609 GCF_000517525.1 Limulus polyphemus
ATTTAATATATATATATATATATATATATATATATTGTTACGACAGTGGAAGTCACGTGACGCTGGTAACACGTCATGAGTTTGTAGAAGGATCATGACTGTTCCTGGCAACTCTAGTGTTAGCCAGGCGCCCTCTATTTTTGTATATAAGCCCAAGCAAATAAAGCAGAGATGATAATTGCAAATAGAGAGATAGAGACAGATAATTGAGTCAAGTGAGTAAGTAAAGTGCGTGAATTATAGCGTGTGTTTAAATTAAAGTGACTGTGAAAATTAAGTGTATTACAGAGCTTGTAACGAGAAAGAATAAACTTGTATCGCTGAAGTTTCTCCAAAAGAATTTTTATGGGAAATTATCAAACGAGCAGATACGTAACAAATTGGTGTCAGAGAGTGGGACAGAAAAGAAAAAAAGAAGATGGAAATGAGAAGTGGCAAATCATACTACAGCTTAGCAGATTTGATAGCAGCAATACAAGAACAGCAAAAGAACAAGAAGAACGAGAATATAAACAAGAAGAAAGATTACAGCAGTGGTTGGAGGAGAAAGAAAATAAACAAGAGTAATTACAGCAGTGATTGGAGGAAAAAGAAATAAAACAAGAAGAG
>NW_013790914.1:0-610 GCF_000517525.1 Limulus polyphemus
GAACCATTTTTGGACAGAATTGTTACCGGTGATGAAAAATGGATTCTCTATGTGAATATTAAATGCCAAAAACAATGGTTCAATCCTAGACAAAAACCACTTTCAACCCCAAAACCTGGACTCCATCTGCAGAAAGTGATGCTTTGCATTTGGTGGGACGAGTAATTCATTTCAAACTCCTAAATATAAAATGAACTGTCAATGCAGAGATCTATAGTCAGCAACTGGAACATTTAAATCAAGCCCTTCACTCATCGATTGGAAAGGTGTTCTTCTCCTCCACGACAATGCATGTCCACATGTGGCACATTTGATGCAACACAAGATTAGGGAGTTGGGTTGGGAAGTTCCCCCCACCCACCATATTTTCCAGATATGGCACCATCAGAGTACCATTTTTTTCATTTGCTGCAACACCATCTTAATGGGAAAGTGTATGCAAATATGGAAGGTGTTAAAGAGGACATCGACATGTTTTTTTGCTTCAAAGTCAAGTGATTTCTATAATCAGATCATTAACAACCTGATTGTAAGATGGAAAACCATCATCGATATGTATGGAGACTAATTCATTTAATAAATGTTTTGTTTTGATATACAAGTTGTTCGG
>NW_013790915.1:0-610 GCF_000517525.1 Limulus polyphemus
AATTGAGCTCTTGTCTCAGTTTTTTAAATGACTAAGTTTTATTTCATATGCAGCTGTGTTACGGCTAGATTATAAAGGTTAAACTCGAATGTTATTTCGATACACTTAATGTATGTGGCATATTTAAGTTCTCTCACTCATGTCAGCAGTTTTCTGGTGTAGATTAGATGTTGCTAAAGTATTATTCTAAATCGTATTATAAAGTTCCAAGACAACCGCTACTCTAGAAGATTATTAATGAAATTCAGGTTATAGAAACCTTTGGTTCATTAAAACATCAAGACATTGTTAGAGATTTTGAAAATGTTACAAGGAATGCAAAACCAAAAGATTGTAAAAGGAAGAAGAAGAAAAAAACATTTAATTAAATCAAAACTTTTAATCAGTTTCTAGATTTATATATCAGCTTTAATACAACTCTTAGGATTAAAAGAATATTTGTTTCAGGTTTGATTTTCTTTAATTTCATGATTTGTGGAAAAGAAATTAAAATATCTAATATCATACTTATTCCGATACAATAGATTTTATCATTATATATGATCTGTTTAGAAAGTGCTTGTGTGCTACGGAACATAAATAATAAAAATTGTTGACAAAGTACTAAACA
>NW_013790916.1:0-609 GCF_000517525.1 Limulus polyphemus
GAAGATAGCAGCAATCCGGAATCTACAAGAAGTTCATCACACAAACTCCTTGTAAGTATGTTATTTCTGATCTAGTTTAACAGTGTTTCACTTAAGGTTCAATAATGTATAAAGTGAAGAACATTAACTGTACTAAAGAAATAGTAGATTTGAAAATGTTTAAAGTGGAATTACTTAAAGATATCTTAGAAGAATTATTAATACAGTTATACAGATTATTACCGAGAGAATTTCTCGGGTTAACTTAGTTCATAACTAATGATGTGTTTATGTTATTGAACATAATAGAAGGTTTTACTAATGAACACCTACACTTTAAAAGTGAAGAGTTAAAAGATTTAGGGTTAGTGTTGTTTCAAAATAACCTTGATATAGACCAACTGGTCAACAATGTTTAAATAAAGAAGTTATTTGAGTTTTATTCAGCTGTTTCTGTGCGAGTTCTTTATTCTACACGTAAACTTCCTCTTAACTATATATTGTGATCTGTATAGCTAAATGAAGCAGTTTAAACTTATCATCCAGGGTAGGGATTGAAACTAGTCTTAACATATATCCAACTAGTATCATTTTACTTGTTTGTGTACTTTTTATTGCAGCATTTATTTT
>NW_013790917.1:0-608 GCF_000517525.1 Limulus polyphemus
ACAGCAGAATACAGATTCTTCAGAATAGAGGAATCAAAATAGCTCATATACTTCCAAATTTCACTCCAACGGAATATCTCTATCCACTAGCCGAACTACCTTTCTTAAAAAAACGCTTTATTAAACTCGCTACTCGTTATTACATACGTACATCAACAGGGAACACACAAACACAAGAATTTGCCTGATCGCGTCAACTGCAGCTTCTTGGGTCAGATATATTTCCCCATTAAACATGATCAATAACATCACGACCTAAGTGTGTTTTACGTATCCGTACTTCAGTATATATATATATATGCAATAACTTACCACTTCATTTCTAGCTCTGAGCACTGAGCACCTATATTTATTCGGCACCTATTCAATGAAAGTGGTTTTCTCCGGGTACTCTGGTTTCCCCCACATAAAATTTTCGGCTATTGGATCGGTAGATCTCAGGCTCTGAAAAGGACCGCATCCAGTATGATTAATCGTAATCCATAATTAACTTAAGTCTTTAATTGAATTCGAATAATTATTTTGAAAGCTTAATGTTTTTACTCCTGAAAATTTAACGTACACCATCTTATTCCAGTCTTAAGTTTAATTCTTCTTTATTTAAAATA
>NW_013790918.1:0-609 GCF_000517525.1 Limulus polyphemus
AAAGGATTCGAAATCAACGGAATATAGATCAACTTGGGGCACCAGAACCAGCCAGAAAAAGATCTGCAACAAGTCGTATCACAGCCGTGCTAAGCAAGTCGCGCCATGTTATAACAGGTGAGAATATAAGAACATAAAGGCTGTGGCCAAAGCTGTCCACGTGTCGAAGAAAACAATATGCAACATTGTCAACAAGAATCTATCTTGAAAAGCGACACAAGTCTCGTGCACGCAAGCTGCTTCCACGACATACCCAGGAAAGGAAGACCTTGATAACGCCATGTCGCGAAACGTTTTGGAAGAGATTCATAATCATCGCTGGATTCTATGTCAGGGAAACGTTAGAGATCAGGTTAGGTTTGCTTATATCAGAACAATGTTCTGAACTATTTTTACCGCGCAGCAATACCAGCTTTGATGAATCAGGGCCAATAGTGTACAGGTTCAGCAAGCTAAGACTTCCAGTCATGTACCTAAAGTAGTTAGAGAACGAAACGGGTAATCATGCTATTCCATACGATGGCATACCTATCAAGTCGCATATGGATTTCAGCGCGATCAGACTTCTGAAACGGCGCAACCAAACCGTCGTATTCGTGCCCTAGATCG
>NW_013790919.1:0-605 GCF_000517525.1 Limulus polyphemus
CCCCCCCCCCAGTGACACAGCTGTATGTTTGCGGACTTACAACGCTAGAAATCGGGTTTCGATACTCGTGGTGGGCAGAGCACAGATAGCCTTTGTGTAGCTTTGTGCTTAACTATAAACAAACAAAACAATGTCAAAATATGTACATTTGGCTGATTTAATGCGTATTTTATTTAATGAAGGCACTACAAGCCAATTTTTGATAGTACGACTATACCATCCGTGTGAGTAAAAATACAACGATCCTACCAAAGGGTTATAGCTACAATAATGTCGTTTTAATACAGAATTCGCTGAAATAGCAGGAAGGTAAGCATCATATATTTACTTTCACTTTATGAATATCACAGAAAAGTTAATTTCAGGATCTCCTCGCAAAGCTTTAAGGCCCGGTATGGCCAGGTGGTTAGGGTGCTCAACTCACAATCTGACGATAGCGGGTTCGAATCCCCGTCACACTAAACATATGACACGTATATACTATCAGCTAATATCAGGACATGAAACCAAAATATGACACGTATATACTATCAGTTAATATCAGGACATGAAACCAAAATATGACACGTATATACTATCAGTTAATATCAGGACATGAAACCAAA
>NW_013790920.1:0-886 GCF_000517525.1 Limulus polyphemus
GACACAAGATTTTACGATACTATGTACTGTCAATAAGAAGACACAATATTTAACAATACTGGGACCTATCAATAAGAATACACACGATTTAGCAATACTGTGTACTATCAATAAAAAGACACAAGATTTAACGATACTGTGTACTGTCCAAAAGAAGACACAAGATTTAACGATACTGTGTACAGTCAATAAGAAGACACAGGATTTAACAATACTGTGTACTGTCAATAAGAAGACACAAGATTTAACAAAACTGTGTACTGTCAATAAGAAGACACAAGATTTAGCTATACTGTGTACTATCAATAAAAAGACACAAGATTTAACGATACTGTGTACTGTCAATAAGAAGACACAAGATTTAACTATACTGTATACTGTCAATAAGAAGACACAAGATTTTACGATACTATGTACTGTCAATAAGAAGACACAAGATTTAACAATACTGGGACCTATCAATAAGAATACACACGATTTAGCAATACTGTGTACTATCAACAAAAAGACACAAGATTTAACGATATTGTGTACTGTCAATAAGAAGACACAAGATTTAACAATACTGTGTACTATCAATAAGAAGACACAAGATTTAACTATACTGTATACTGTCAATAAGAAGACACAAGATTTTACGATATTATTTACTGTCAATAAGAAGACACAAGATTTAACAATAATGTGTTCTATCAATAAGAAGACACACGATTTAGCAATACTGTGTACTATCAACAAAAAGACACAAGATTTAACGATATTGTGTACTGTCAATAAGAAGACACAAGAATTAACGATACTGTGTACTGTCAATAAGAAGACACAAGATTTAAAGATACTGTGTTTTGTCAATAAGAAGGCACTAGATTTAACGATACTGTGTAAT
>NW_013790921.1:0-608 GCF_000517525.1 Limulus polyphemus
GTGTACACTAGGGAATCAACTGGTAGGTTTAACCGTATTGTGTACACCAGGGAATCAACTGGTAGGTTTAACCGTATAGTGTATACCAGGGAATCAACTGGTAGGTTTAACCGTATAGTGTACACCAGGGAATCTACTGGTAGGTTTAACCGTATAGTGTACACCAGGGAATCAACTGGTAGGTTTAACCGTATAGTGTATACCAGGGAATCTACTGGTAGGTTTAACCGTATAGTGTACACTAGGGAATCAACTGGTAGGTTTAACCGTATAGTGTATACCAGGGAATCAACTGGTAGGTTTAACCGTATAGTGTACACCAGGGAATCTACTGGTAGGTTTAACCGTATAGTGTACACTAGGGAATCAACTGGTAGGTTTAACCGTATAGTGTACATCAGGGAATCAACTGGTAGGTTTAACCGTATAGTGTACACTAAGGAATCAACTGGTAGGTTTAACCGTATAGTGTACACTAGGGAATCAACTGGTAGGTTTAACCGTATAGTGTACACCAGGGAATCAACTGGTAGGTTTAACCGTATAGTGTACACCAGGGAATCTACTGGTAGGTTTAACCGTATAGTGTACACTAGGGAATCAACTGG
>NW_013790922.1:0-609 GCF_000517525.1 Limulus polyphemus
TTCTGTATGGCTTCTGGTACTCCTTCATGATCTAACACCTTGATGCTCACAAGGGTTTGCTGAGACGCAGAGTCTATGACAAAGTTGCACCTTTGGCCATCCAGCATTTTCAAATGCCAACAATATAGTTAATACAACCTAGTAAGAAAATGTATCATGAAGGTGATGATAGCATAAGCACCATAAAACTTTTTAAATTACTATATATTCGGTGCATCTATTTCGCAATTTATTTTCCCTTCGGTGGTTTGGTTACTATCTCATACTCGTCACTGTGCTTGTCAGCGCGGTTATAACAAAGATTCTGCTGACGTTTAAAACAAAATGACATTTATTAATTCAAATAATTAGTTCCATTTTACAGATATCTCAAGTGTTCTTGAAACATAGGTACTCCAAAATAGTGTAATTAATGTAAGCACATTGTTATCACTGAACTCTTATATCCATATTCTTGAAATGCGCCAGTTACTTTTTCAACAAACTATGTGATTCTATTTTATCCTAATGTATAGTTTATAAAAACACTTTTTAAAAAAGTACCAAAGCTTTATGGACGTCTTATTGCCTTCTACATAACCAGTGGCGTAGCAAGAGGGGGGGGCAGTC
>NW_013790923.1:0-713 GCF_000517525.1 Limulus polyphemus
GTAACTAAAGTAATGGTTAGCTTTTGCTCACTGTACGTAGAAGTTCCACCTTCTATTGATCTAACTAAAGTCATGGTTAGCTCTTGCTCTCTGTACGTAGAAGTTCCACCTTCCACTGATCTAACTAAAGTAATGTTTGGCTCTTGCTCTCTGTACGTAGAAGTTCCACCTTCCACTGATCTAACTAAAGTAATGGTTAGCTCTTGCTCTCTGTACGTAGAAGTTCCACCTTCTATTGATCCAACTAAAATCATGGTTAGCTCTTGCTCGCTGTATGTAGAAGTTCCACCTTCATTGATCTAACTAAAGTAATAATTAGCTCTTGCTCTCTGTACGTAGAAGTTCCACCTTCTATTGATCTAACTAAAGTAATGGTTAGCTCTTGCTCTCTGTATGTAGAAGTTCCACCTTCTATTGATCTAACTAAAGTCATGTTTAGCTCTTGCTCGCTGTATGTAGAAGTTCCACCTTCTGTTGATCTAACTAAAGTAATAATTAGGTCTTGCTCTCTGTACGTAGAAGTTCCACCTTCCATTGATGTAACTAAAGTAATGGTTAGCATTTGCTCACTGTATGTAGAAGTTCCACCTTCATTGATCTAACTAAAGTAATAATTAGCTCTTGCTCTCTGTACGTAGAAGTTCCACCTTCTATTGATCTAACTAAAGTAATGGTTAGCTCTTGCTCTCTGTATGTAGAAGTTCCACCTTCTA
>NW_013790924.1:0-643 GCF_000517525.1 Limulus polyphemus
TGATTAGTCTACCAGAGAGTGGGTATTTAGTTGCAAAGGGTTAGTCTACCAGAGAGTGGGAGTTTAGTTGCAAAGGATTAGCCTACCAGAGAGTGGGAGTTTAGTTGCAAAGGATTAGTCTACCATAGAGTGGGGGTTTAGTTGCAAATGATTAGTCTACCAGAGAGTGGAAGTTTAGTTGCAAAGTATTAGTCTACCAGAGATTGGGAGTTTAGTTGCAAAGGGTTAGTCTACCACAGAGTGGGAGCTTAGTTGCAAAGGGTTATTCTAGCAGAGAGAGAGAGAGTTTTGTTGCAAAGGGTTAGTCTACCAGAGAGTGGGAGCTTAGTTGCAAAGGATTAGTCTACCAGAAAGTGGGAGTTTAGTTGCTACCAGAGAGTGGGATTTAGTTGCAAAGGATTAGCCTACCAGAGAGTGGGAGTTTAGTTGCAAAGGATAAGCCTACCAGAGAATGGGAGTTTAGTTGCAAAGGGTTAGTCTTCCAGAGAGTGTGAGTTTAGTTGCAAAGGATTAGTCTACCAAAGAGTGGAAGTTTAGTTGCAAAGGGCTAGTCTACCAGAGAGTGGGAGTTTAGTTACAAATGATTAGGATTCCAGAGAGTGGAAGTTTAGTTGCAAAGGGTTAGTCTTCTAGAGAGTAGGTA
>NW_013790925.1:0-609 GCF_000517525.1 Limulus polyphemus
TTCCACTAATTTACATATTGTAACTTATGTAACTTCCACTAGTTTACATGTTGGCTCTTCTGTAACGTTGACCACTTCTGTAACTTCCACCAGTTTACATGTTAGGCCTTTTGTAACTTCCACTAATTTACATATTGTAACTTCTGTAACTTCCACTAGTTTACATGTTGGCTCTTTTATAACGTTCACTACTTTACATATTGCCACTACTGTAACTTCCACCTATTTACATATTGCCAATTATGTAACTTCCACTAGTTTACATAATGTCACTTCTGTAACATTGACTACTTCTGTAACTTCCACCAGTTTACATGTTGGCTCTTCTGCAACTTCCACCAGTTTACATATTGCCACTACTGTAACTTCCACCTGTTTACATATTGCCACTTCTGTAACTTCCACTAGTTTAGATTTTGACCCTTCTGTAACTTCCACTAGTTTACATGTTGGCTCTTCTGTAACTTCCACCAATTTGCATGTTACAATCTCTGTAACTTCCACTAGTTTACATACTACCATTTCTGTAACTTTGACCACCTCTATAACTTACACCAGTTTACATGTTAGGCCTTTTGTAACTTCCACTAATTTACATATTGTAACTTT
>NW_013790926.1:0-1037 GCF_000517525.1 Limulus polyphemus
CAGTATTTATGGTTCCTTACAGTACAACTTAATGATGAAGTTAACTCTATTTAACTCCTTACAGTACAACTTAATGATGAAGTTAGCTCTATTTAACTCAGTATTTATGGTTCCTTACAGTACAACATAATGATGAAGTTAACTTCTTTTAACTCTGTATTTATGGCTCCTTATAGTACAACTTAATGATAAAGTTAACTTCTTTTAACTCAGTATTTATGGTTCCTTACAGTACAACTTAATGATGAAGTTAGCTTCTTTTAACTCGGTTTTTATGGTTCCTTTGGGAGGATACGTTCCGACACATCATAGTTTTGTTGAGGTAATTAAATTTGGGTATTTTTGTGTCGAGCAAGCACAGTGTTTACTTGAGGTATATAAATTACCACACGTCTTCGATCACAAAATATCAGGACTACAAACCCAGTTATGTAAAGGCCGTGTACCTTGTTTTCAGTTTGTATTTTTCCCCATTGGCTAAGTTTAGTAGAACTGAAGATGTTTATTAACCCTATCGTCACGGGTCAAAGGCCATGTCGTCGCGTTTGTTGACTTACATTCAAAATTTTATTGAGCTACTATTTTATAAATTTATGTCAATAAGTTTGGTGTGCAATTGTAGACTATAACTCAAATTTTAAAATTATACACTAATTAATTCTTAATTTAAAAGAAAATATTATAAAAACACATTCAAATATCGATTTTTTGTGTCACGTGATATGTCGAATGCAGCATTAGTTCAAATTAGATGTTTGTGATGTCGGAATACTAAGTCTATAGCTTCGTATGAATTAGGAACTCAAATTACCGATATTGACAAACTAGAATATAAAATAAGAATCTCCTGTCTTTTCTATTTCTATAAAAAGGGTGGGGTGATAGGAGTTAGGAGAGCAGGAACTAGGTACACTTAAAACCCATTTCTATTTTTATACCTATCACCCCACTGCTGCTCCTAACTGTGTACCTAGTTCCTAAAACCATTTCCTTTTATACCTATCACCCCACTGCTGCTCCTAACTGTGTACCTAGTT
>NW_013790927.1:0-803 GCF_000517525.1 Limulus polyphemus
ATGCACTAATACGTCAATGAATAGTTACCGAAATTTCTAGATTAAAAATCTTTGTCCTAGGTAGATCAGCTGTAAGGACTTGGAATGCAAAAACCCGGGGTTCGATCCGGTAGATCAGCAATAAGGACTTAGAACGCAAAAACCCGGGGTTCGATCCGATAGATCAGCAATAAGGACTTGGAACGCAAAAACCCGGGGTTCGATCCGGTAGATCAGCAGTAAGGACTTGCAATGCAAAAACCTGGGATTCGATTCCCCGCGATGGACAAAGTTCAGTTAGCCAATTGCGTAGCTCTGTATTAAGAAAACAACTACAACATTAGTGATCTTTGAAGGTGGACTTCCGGACTTCATTTAAATGGAAGACAAACATTTCTCTTAGCGAATATTATTGCCTTAAAATGATTTTTCAGTTTTAAAATGTTAAAAAAGCACGGTGTAATGGATTTTTTTCTCTGTTTTATCAACCGACACTGAATGTTTTTATTTCGTTTCTGTTTGTGTGATAAATCATGCGTATGTTTTTATATTTCTGATAGAATAGAGGGAAGACAGCTAGTCAACACCACTTACCTCCCTAATCTAGCACTGATAGAATAGAGGGAAGACAGCTAGTCAACACCACTTACCTCCCTAATCTAGAACTGATAGACTAGAGGGAAGACAGCTAGTCAACACCACTTATCTCCCTAATCTAGAACTGATAGAATAGAGGGAAGACAGCTAGTCAACACCACTTATCTCCCTAATATAGAACTGATAGAATAGAGGGAAAACAGCTAGTCAACACCAAATTACCTCCC
>NW_013790928.1:0-1158 GCF_000517525.1 Limulus polyphemus
ACATACTAAAGGTTGCAGTGATAGTAATATACTACAGGTTGCAGTGATAGTTTATATACTAAAGGTTGCAGTGATAGTTTACATACTACAGGTTGCAGTGATAGTTTGTATACTACAGGTTGCAGTGATAGTTTATATACTAAAGGTTGCAGTGATAGCTTACATACTAAAGGTCGCAGTGATAGTTTATATACTACAGGTTGTAGTGATAGTTTATATACTACAGGTTGTAGTGATAGTTTATATACTAAAGGTTGCAGTGATAGTTTATATACTAAAGGTTGCAGTGACAGTTTATATACTAAAGGTTGCAGTGATAGTTTACATACTAAAGGTTGCAGTGATAGTTTATACACTAAAGGTTGTAGTAATAGTTTATATACTAAAGGTTGTAGTGATAGTTTATATAATACAGGTCGCAGTGATAGTTTATATACTAAAGGTTGCAGTGATAGTTTATATACTAAAGGATGTAGTGATAGTTTATATACTAAAGCTTGCAGTGATAGTTTATATACTAAAGGTCGCAGTGATAGTTTATATACTAAAGGTTGCAGTGATAGTTTATATACTAAAGGATGTAGTGATAGTTTATTTACTACAGGTTGTGTAGAATATAAACTATCACTGCAACCTTTAGTATGTAAACTATCACTGCAACCTTTAGTATGTAAACTATCACTGCAACCTTTAGTATGTAAACTATCACTGCAACCTTTAGTATATAAACTGTCACTACAACCTGTAGTATATAAACTATCACTACAACCTTTAGTATATAAACTATCACTGCAACCTTTAGTATATAAACTATCACTACAACCTGTAGTATATAAACTATCACTGCAACCTGTAGTATATAAACTATCACTGCAAGCTTTAGTATATAAACTATCACTACAACCTGTAGTATGTAAACTATCACTACAACCTTTAGTATATAAACTATCACTGCAACCTGTAGTATATAAACTATCACTGCAACCTGTAGTATATAAACTATCACTGCAACCTTTAGTATGTAAGCTATCACTGCAACCTTTAGTATGTAAGCTATTACTGCAACCTTTAGTATGTAAGCTATTACTGCAAGGTTGCAGTGATAGTTTATATACTACAGGTTGCAGTGATAGTTTATATACTACAGGTTGCAGTGAT
>NW_013790929.1:0-609 GCF_000517525.1 Limulus polyphemus
GCAGAGCACAGATAGCCAGCCCATTGCGATGCTCTGTGCTTAACTTCAAACAACAAATAACAGAGCAAGCTAAATGTGAGTTTCCTTGTTTCTTTCCTCTTGTCCTTCAGTGGCACAGCGCTATGTCTGCGAACTTGTAACGCTAGAATCCGGGTTACGATACCCGTGGTGCGCAGAGCACAGATAGCCAGCCCATTGCGATGCTCTGTGCTTAACTTCAAACAAACAAATAAACAGAACAAGCTAAATGTGAGTTTCCTTGTTTCTTTCCTTTTGTCCTTCAGTGGCACAGCGATATGTCTGCGAACTTATAACGCTAGAATCCGGGTTACGATACCCGTGGTGCGCAGAGCACAAATAGCCAGCCCATTGCGATGCTCTGTGCTTAACTTCAAACAAACAAATAAACAGAACAAGCTAAATGTGAGTTTCCTTGTTTCTTTCCTTTTGTCCTTCAGTGGCACAGCGCTATGTCTGCGAACTTGTAACGCTAGAATCCGGGTTACGATACCCGTGGTGCGCAGAGCACAGATAGCCAGCCCATTGCGATGCTCTGTGCTTAACTTCAAACAAACAAATAAACAGAACAAGCTAAATGTGAGTTTCCTT
>NW_013790930.1:0-609 GCF_000517525.1 Limulus polyphemus
AAAGAGAAGATAAAAATAAATGTCTTATTCTCACTTTTCCATTCTGGATTAATTAGCTGTAATTGTGAGTCTTCTTTGTCGTAGAAAGAATTCTACAAGAACAATGTTTTTCAACTAAATCTAAAAATCTTTATGGAAATGTTATATCTGTTCTCTCTGTTCTATCTGTACATCTGTTCTATCTGTTTTATCTGTTCTCTCTCTGTTTTATCCGTATATCTGTTCTATCTGTATATCTGTTCCATCTGTATATCTGTTCTATCTGTATATCTGTTCTATCTGTACATCTGTTCTCTCTGTTCTATCCGTATCTCTGTTCTCTCTGTTATATCTGTATATCTATTCTCTCTGTTTTATCTGTTCTCTCTGTTCTATCCGTATCTCTGTTCTATCTGCATATCTATTTTCTCTGTTTTATCTGTTCTCTCTGTTCTATCCGTATCTCTGTTTTCTCTGTATATCTATTCTATCTGTACATCTGTTCTCTCTGTTCTATCCGTATCTCTGTTCTCTCCGTTCTATCTGTATATCTATTCTCTCTGTTTTATCTGTTCTCTCTCTCTGTTTTATCCGTTCTCTCTCTGTTTTATTTGTATATCTGTTCTATCT
>NW_013790931.1:0-1205 GCF_000517525.1 Limulus polyphemus
ATACATGTTATGAAAAAGTGGTTAGGCCATGGCTCAGTTAGCCTTACTGCTTCCTATGACCCTGTAACTTGAAAGTGTAATTTATGTAAAGAGTAAAGGTCAAATGTGATAGTTCAGGGGCTTGCAATTAGACTTAGAGAATATAGGGATAGGCTTATATATGCTACCTACTATATGGTAATATAAACAGTTTTGAATTTATTTAATGAATAGTGTTTGCTAAAAACCCTGTATCTCAAAATTCAAGCTCTAAATCTAATTATAGATATATTTCACTTACTTGATCTAGATAACATAAATGAAAAATAATGAAATCAGCTCAAAAATATGAATTTTGAGCTATCTATTTCTTTTTTACCTCACAAAGACTCTTTGTATTTGCAAATTTGATGTAAATAATAATAATATTAATAACACAACATTTTAATGTATTATTTCATTGGGTTGGTGCTTTTGAATTATTTGGTAAAAATAATGCCAAGTCAGGCCACATAATGGTAATGAATTTATTTAGTTCTTCAATAATTTTTACTGCAGGGTATGCTCACTTTGAGTTTGACACAAGTTATAGGCTTAAGTTCGCAAACTTTTCACATAAATTTGAAATTACTGTTGGCCTAATAAATTATTAATGTTTAACAGAAATTTATCTGATTGATAACAAACCTTACTAACTTACTGTTTAACTCTACTCGATCAGTTTACTCTCTATCAACAACTACTTGATCTTTCAGAAACTGAATACGTAACTGAATTCTCAACCACTACTCAATAACTTCCCAATAAATGTTTTCTAATTTTTCATTAAATACTTCACTGAACTCTAAATTCACTGAACTAACTGCTTATTCATATTTATAACTAATGTACCCATTATTAGATGTTAGTTGAAGTATCTCGATCTTAACATTATGTGCCCTCAAGCTAATATCTCAATAAAAACAATGAAAATATAGCTTACAACATTAGCATAATAAACAAAGGACAAGTGTCTATTTGATTCCTCAATTTGTTCAGGACTGTCCTTACATATCCTTTCCTGAGGAAAAGTAGAAACTTAAACCCTTCTTTTATATTTGAAGAAATTATTGATTCTCCTTTAAAAAAAAAGTTCTGGCCTCCCAGAACTATTGACAACAACAGGTGTGAGGTTAAAAATCTCAAGCAAAAGGAAATTTGAGGGGAATTGTATATAAAAAATCATT
>NW_013790932.1:0-434 GCF_000517525.1 Limulus polyphemus
AGTATCGTTAAATTTTTTGTCTTCTTATTCACAGTAGACAGTATCGTTAAATTTTATGTCTTCTTATTGACAGTACACAGTATCGTTAAATCTTGTGTCTTCTTATTGACAGTACACAGTATCGTTAAATCTGATGTCTTCTTATTGACAGGACACATTATTGGTAAATCTTGTGTATCTTACTGACAGTACACATTATCGTTGAATAGTAGGAAAACACAAGATTAAACAATAATGTGTACTGTCAATAAGAAAACACAATGACAGTATACATTATCGTTGAATATTGTGTCTTCTTATTGACAGTACACAGTATTGTTAAATCTTATGTCTTTTTATTGACAGGACACATTATTGTTAAATCTTCTGTTTTCTTACTGACAGTACACATTATCGTTAAATCTTGTGTGTTGTTATTGACAGTACACAGTATA
>NW_013790933.1:0-607 GCF_000517525.1 Limulus polyphemus
TTTGATAGTACACAGTATTGCTAAATCGTGTGTCTTCTTATTGACAGTACACAGTTTTGTTAAATCATGTATCTTCTTATTGACAGTACACAGTATTGTTAAATCTTGTGTCTTCTTATTGAAAGTACATAGTATCGTTAAATCTTCTGTCTTCTTATTGACAGTACACAGTATTGTTAAATCTTGTATCTTCTTATTGACAGTACACAGTATCGTTAAATATTGTTTCTTCTTATTGACAGTACACAGTATCGTTAAATCTTGTATCTTCTTATTGACAGGACACATTATTGTTAAATCTTGTGTTTTTTTAATGACAGTACACATTATCGTTGAATATTGTGTCTTCTTATTGACAGAACACATTATTGTTAAATCTTGTGTTTTTTTACTGACAGTACACATTATCGTTTAATATTGTGTCTTCGTATTGACAGTACATATTATTGTTAAATCTTGTGTTTTCTTACTGACAGTACACATTATTGTTTAATCTTGAGTCTTTTAATTGACAGGACACATTATTGTTAAATCTTGTGTTTTTTTACTGACAGTACACATTATCGTTGAATATTGTGTCTTCTTATTGACAGACATATTATTGTTA
>NW_013790934.1:0-610 GCF_000517525.1 Limulus polyphemus
GTCAGAAGTTTTTTACTATATATATATCGTGGTGACATTTTAATCACAAGTTTGTATATACCATATATATATATCGTTGTGAATTTTTAATCAGAAGTTTTTATTTACCATATATATATCGTTGTGAATTTTTAATCAGAAGTTTTTATTTACCATATATCGTTGTGAATTTTTAATAAGAGGAGTTTATTTACCATATATATATATATATATATCGTTCTAAATGTTTAATCACAAGATAAAATTACCATATATACATCGTTGTAATATTTTACTCAGAATTTTTTTTACCATATATATATCGTGGTGACTTTTTAATCACAAGTTTTTATTTACCATATATATATATATATCGATGTGAATGATTAATCAATAGTTTTTATTTAACATATATATATATATATATATATATAGTTGTGAATTTTAAATCAGAAGTTTTTATTTACCATATATATGTCGTTATGATTTTTTATTCAGAAGTTTTATTTACCATATATGTATATATCGTTGTAAGTGTTTAATCACAAGTTTCTATTTACCATATGTATGTCGTTGTGAATTTTTAATCAGAAGTTTCTATTTAACATATATATATATATATCGGTGAGAA
>NW_013790935.1:0-755 GCF_000517525.1 Limulus polyphemus
GTTCCCTCCATGTTACACAGTCGTTCCTCTCTGGTCTACTCAGGACCCTACTGAACTAGGCCACCACATGTTCGTTTTCGCCCACTTTCTGAGACAACACTCCTCCAATTCCGACATTACTAGCATCACAATCCAGTATGTACAGCAGTGAGGGATCTGGAAGCTTTAAAAGTGGAGCTGAGGCCAATTTTTCTTTCAATATCTTGAAAGCATGCTGGCAAGAAACTGTCCATTCAAACTTCTGTCATTTTTTGTTAAATCATGTAGTGGAGTAGCTATAGTGGCAAAGTCCTTCACAAACTTCCGGTAATAGGTACAGAGTCCCAAGAAACTTCTTAACTATCCTACACTGTCTGGTGTTGGCCAATCACGCACTGCTTTCACCTTTTCAGGATCAGTTTGCATACCATGCTCACATACAATGTGACCCAAGTAAAGCACCTCTTTCTGGAACAAGTGACATTTCTTGGGATGTAGTTTGAGGTTTGCTGCTTTCAAATGCTTGAATACTTCCTCTAGCCAGGACATTTACTCATCAAACGTTGTTGCAAACATAATGACATCATCCAGGTACACTAGGGCTATCCTCCATTGTAGGCCTTCCAGTACTTTCTCCATCAGCCTCTCAAATGTGGCTGTAGCATTGCTAAGCCCGACTGGCATCACACAGTATTGCCAAAGACCTTGGCCATAATTAAATGCAGTCTTTGGTTTATCTGCTTCAGCCATTTTCACTTGATGGAAACCCGACTTTA
>NW_013790936.1:0-608 GCF_000517525.1 Limulus polyphemus
CTTTATACAATATACATATGTATAGTTCCCAGTGGGTCAGGGATAAGTTTACGGAGTTACAACGCTAAAATCCAGAGTTCGACTCCTCGTAAACAACCTTTTGACATATAGAGGTGCAATTCAGGATTTTGAATCGAACACGCACCTCTTGGTAATATAAAAAAGATACAAGATTAAATTGTATATGATTAGTATAGAATTATTCTTACTAACATAATATGAAACGAGACATAACATTTTCACTAGAGTTTTTACACTTATATGGATGTTTGAATACAATCAACAATTAGCTTATGCTGGTCATGTCTTAAAAGATCTATGAGAGTATCCTCCTAGTGGGAGAATTTATTTTTTAAATAACTATTGCTTTATAATCTGTAAGTATTTGTACTAAACTAAGAAAGATACATTATTATCAGACAATATTGTGTTACGTTGTTCCAGGTACGTTAATTATAAATAAGATACATTATTATCAGACAATATTGTGTTACGTTGCTCCAGGTACGTTAATTATAAATAAGATACATTATTATCAGACAATATTGTGTTACGTAGCTCCAGGTACGTTAATTATAAATAAGATACATTATTATCAGACAATATTG
>NW_013790937.1:0-608 GCF_000517525.1 Limulus polyphemus
ACTAAGTGCATATCTATAAACGAATTACATAATAGTTTATAAGAGGTCAAAGAACTACGTATTGAAAACAACCAATGAACAAAACTATTTCACGACGTTATACAGAAGACAAGATCCAATGTTGACAAACTAGTAACGGTAAGTCACAATTAAAAGTAGTTAACTTAAGTGCTATTACTACTACTATTATTATTATTATTATTATTATTATTATTATTATTATCAATACATCGATTATCTTCTGCAGTAAATAATTTTACTTTAAAATTTATTTTAAATTGGAATCGACTGTCCAAACTCGCTGGTTGTGATTATATTTTTTATTAGTTTAAAATGTGTGTTTTCTTCTCGAGTTAAAATTCCTTAACACCATTCTTATCATCCTAGGCATTTTCAGAGAATTAAATGCCGCAAGAAGGCTTGGAGATATGCCCAAAAAAATAAACAACTAACTTTGGTGTAACCACATCTCATCTTTAGACAGAACATGCTAATAACTTTTGTCTTCTGCTCAACCTAGCTGATCTCTGAACTCAACTTTCTGTAAGTTGAACCCCGAACAGGAAAGTACAGAAGATCAAGCTCAAGATTCAAGAATATGAATTATT
>NW_013790938.1:0-1248 GCF_000517525.1 Limulus polyphemus
TAATACCCAAATATATTGTTAGATAAGGCAAAGTTTAATCCATCATTGTAGACTTATTAAGTTTCATAAAATATATACTCACCAATATTATTGTTACATAAAGAGAAACTTATAACAATATTATTATTGCATGGAAATTTCTAATACCCAAATATATTGTTAGATAAGGCAAAGTTTAATCCATCATTGTAGACTTATTAAATTTCATAAAATATATACTCACCAACATTATTGTTACATAAAGAGGAATTTATAAGAACATTATGGAAATTTGTTAGACCGATTAAGTTTCATAAAATATATACAAATGTAGTTATGCAGTGCATGTGGGTCTTAGACGTTTAATTTCTTTTTGAAACAGCGGGTTTACTTTTTGTTATTCTTTTTATTTTATTATTATTTAGAAACTCAGGACTTTTGTTCACGCAATTCTCATCTGTTCGACAACTATTGCAAGCTCTGTTAAGTGCAGTAGTGAAACAGAAACATTGTTAATGTTAAACTAATTGAATAAACATCAGTAACTTGGTGTCTTTCTTTTTTTTTCTTTTTATTCTTACGGCATAAGTTGCTAACTCTTTTATATTCTTGATTCACACACACACACATGTGGACAAAGAGAATGAAAAAAGTATAAAAAAAAAAAGATATCACGAATATTTCATTTCAAAATCAAAGAACAGGCAACTGATAATAGAATACAAATGAAGTAATTAACAAAGAAATATTGAAATGAAATTAAATAAGATACGAATAACTGGGCATAAACTGAAACAAAAATCGCACGAAACAAAATTCGACTCGTGCACGTAAGAATGAAGCTTAACAGAAAGTGCCCTGGAATTTTACAAAAGCTACACTTAATTATAATCGCACTGATGAATCATCCTCCTTATTTAATTAAAAATCATTCGCATATTCCTTGCATGAGTCTTATAAATGCTTGTAATTGTCCCGGCATATTTTAAAAGACTTGAACATACTTTTCCAAGCTATTTAAAAGTACATTGAAAGAGCAAGTACTAGAAAATATTTAGCAGTTCAAATGAGAAAGTATACTAAAGTTTAAAGATAATTAATAAAGTAATAAGTAATACAAAAAACATGCGACAGAACTTGAAGCATGCGTTCCTTAGGAAATGTTTATTCTATTCTATCTTAAATGATATCTTCATAAACAATATTGTGACACTGTTAATTGGATATTTTTAATTTTTAATGTTATATTTTTTATAGAGAGAAGTTTTT
>NW_013790939.1:0-609 GCF_000517525.1 Limulus polyphemus
ACCAAAGCCTGTTAGCATGCACCACCTTTGGCTTACCTCGCTGACTACATTTTATCTGGAAATTCACATCTGAGAGACGATCCACTATGTCATATGGGCCTTTCCATGGAGATGACAACTTAGGAGACTTCCCTTTGGTCTTCCTGGGATTATACAACCACATCTTGTCTCCTGGTACAAAACTAACTTCAGTAGATCTCTTATCATAAGATAACTTCATTGAATCAGCAGACGTTTTCAAGTTTGAACGCACTTGATGGTGAATATCATCCATCCTTTTAGATAATACTTTCACGAACTCTGAAACATTTTCAGGCAACTCTTCGTAGGGTGGGCGTCCTGTTATCAGGTCCACTGGCAACCAAAGTTCTAGACCAAACATCAGCTTTGCTAGAGTGTTTCCAGTGGCTTCATGCTCTGCTGTCCTATAAGCCATCAACAGTGGAGGAAGTAAGACATCCCAGTCATCTTGACGGCTATTACAAAACTTTGCCCATTCCTGTCCTAGTGTCCAGTTGTACTTTTCTACCATCTCATCAGACTGTGGGTGAAGTGGCGTTGTCCTGGTCTTTCGGATGCCAAACAACTTGCAGCATTCTTGGAACACAG
>NW_013790940.1:0-609 GCF_000517525.1 Limulus polyphemus
CTAGCACCACTAATTAGTTAGCCTATATTTAAGTTTTCTCATTCTATCAAAACCTTTAATATTAGATATAGCCTTTGAGCCTCTAGGCTTGAATTATGTTATGATTACACCCTTCTCCACAGTGTGTGTGTGATTTTCATTCGAACAATTTCAGACTTTTCTCCTGTAGTGGTCGTGTAGTTAAACCTATCGAATTTTTAAATGTGATTTAGCACCTACTAGTAATTTATATGGTGCTCATAAGCATGATTTACCAGCATATACACTCATCTGCATAGATTTTCTTATTGTTGTGTCATATTAATTAACATGAGTATGGGTGGTCTAAATAATGACAGTTAAAGTGAAACCAGGTCCAGATGTGCCTAACTAGTCCTGAGTTGCAACTATAATTGTTTAATTTAAATATAATTTGTGGTTAGGAACTTAGGAAAGTAGAATGCTTCCTTTCATCTGACAATTTGCATGTTGCAACTAAATAGTTTAATCAGTGTTTATTAATTTATTCTTTTAGCTCATTATGTACAAAAAAAAAGAAAGTGGGGCACAGTGATGCAAAAGACATGCACAATTTGCAGCTTTGATGGTGGAGTCAAGCAAATTGATGAG
>NW_013790941.1:0-607 GCF_000517525.1 Limulus polyphemus
AAAATAAAAATAGGCCGTCACGGTTAGTGTTAAAGATTCCTTAGAAACTTTCAATTAAAAAAGTGTTTTATAACTTTCAACTTAACAAAATTCAAATCTTTATTATTTTCTTCCATACGTAATATGTTAAAAATATATTTCAAAAAATTAAAGTAGAAAAAAACAAAAAATAAATAAAATGGATAGTAACAGGTGAAAAACAAAGAAATGAATTATTAGAGAAAGGGGTCCTGTTATATTTGGAGCGAAAACACAAAAACTTATATTTGTTAAAAATTTAAAAATGTATTAAACTAATGCATAGATGATAGATCTATCAGCTAACAAATTTTATAAATTATTGGGGAAAAATATTTTCTAATGCAATTTCGTGCTTGCCAATTATTAGCATAACATTTCAATTTTCATAGTTGTATAAGGTATGTTAATTGTATAGATCTAAGGGCCTAGAGCTATGTATATAGATGATCTAACCTTAGGTTTAATAATAATAATAGATTAATGTAATTATTTAGATAAGAATGTGTAGAAAAAGCGTTTACCCGCTGGCTAATAATTCAGCAGAGATTTGCACTCACACGTAGGCCTAGGACACTTGGCCTATAGT
>NW_013790942.1:0-608 GCF_000517525.1 Limulus polyphemus
CTCAGAAAGTGGGTGAAAACGAACATGTGGTGGCCTGCTTTAGTAGGGTCCTGAGTAGACCAGAGAGGAACTTCTGTGTAATATGAAGGGAATTCCTTGCTATAGTAAAGAGTCTGACATATTTCCATCCTTACCTCTATGGGGTTGGGTTTACCATCAGGACAGACCATGCTGCATTACGCTGGTTAAGATCATTAAAGAACCAAGAGGGACAATTGGCATGTTGGATTGGAAAGATAGACCAGTATAATTACGATATTGAATACAGAGAAGGAAAATCTCATGGAAATGCCGATGGACTGAGCCGAAGACTCCAGACATTGCTGCAAAAGAGAGGTTGAACTAACCAGGTGTCATGGAAATGGTGAAATGGAACCAGGTATAGATATTAAATCAGAGGAGGAGAAAGACCAAGATTTGAAGCCAATAAGTGTTTTGCACCCTGCTTGGAAGAAGGTGTCTAGCTTAAGCCCTGTGACAAAGAACTATTGGGCACAATGGGACCAGTTGAAGCTTGAAGATGGTATTCTTCTCCAAAGATGGGAAACTGCAGATGGGAAAGTGACGACCTGGCAAACAGTTATACCAAGAAAGTTATAGGAAGTTGT
>NW_013790943.1:0-609 GCF_000517525.1 Limulus polyphemus
ACCAATCAGGAAACAAAGCTAAGGAATGTGGTGTTAACCACCAATCAGGAAACATAGTTAAGGAATGTGGTGTTAAAAACCAATCAAAAACAGAGCTAAGTAATGTGATGTTAAACACCAGTAAAAAAACAGAGCCAAGGAATGTGGTGTTAAACTCCAATCAAGAAACAGAGCTAAGTAATGTGATGTTAAACACCAATCAGGAAACAGAGCTAAGGAATGTGGTGTTAAAAGCCAATCAAGAAACAGAGCTAAGGAATGTGGTGTTGAAACCACTCAAGAAACAGAGCTAAGAAATGTGGTGTTGAAACCACTCAAGAGACAGAGCTAAGGAATGTGGTGTTGAACATCAGTAAAGAAACAGAGTTAAGTAATGTGATTTTAAACACCAATCAGGAAACAGAGCTAAGGAATGTGGTGTTAAACACCAATCAGGAAACAGAGCTAAGGAATGTGGTGTTAACCACCAATCAGGAAACAAAGCTAATGAATGTGGTGTTAACCACCAATCTGGAAACATAGCTAAGGAATGTGGTGTTAACCACCAATCTGGAAACATAGCTAAGGAATGTGGTGTTAACCACCAATCAGGAAACATAGCTAAGGAAT
>NW_013790944.1:0-784 GCF_000517525.1 Limulus polyphemus
ACCTCAGGGATAGGGTACGCTATGTAGAGTATTTACTGCACAAGGGATAGGGTACAGTTTGTAGAGTGTTTACTCCACCAGAGATATAGTACACTATGTAGAGTATTTACTATACCAGAATAGGGTACAGTATGTAGATTATTTACTGCACCAGAGATAGGGTACACTATGTAGAGTACTTACTACACCAGAATAGGGTACAGTATGTAGAGTATTTACTTCAAAAGAGATAAGGTACAGTATGTAGTGTATTTATTCAACACGAGGGATAGGGTACAGTATATACATTATTTACTGCACCAGGGACAGGTACAATATGTATAGTAGTTACTACACCAGGGATAGGGTACACTAGGTAGAGTATTTACTGCACCAGGGAAAGGGTACACTATGTAGAGTATTACCCCACCAGGAATAGAGTACACTGTGTAGAGTATTTACGACACCAGGGAAAGGTACAATATATCGAGTATTTACCACACCAGGAATAGGGTACAGTATGTAGAGTATTTACTACACCAGGGATAGGGTACAGTATGTAGAGCATTTACTGCACCAGTGATAGGGTACAGTATGTAGAGTATTTACTGCACCAGGGATAGGGTACACTATGTAGAGTATTTACTGCACCAAGAATAGGGTACACTATGTAGAGTATTTACTACATCAGGGATAAGGTACTGTATGTAGAGTATTTACTGCACCAGGAATTAAGTACACTATAAAGAATATTTACTACACCAGGGAAAGGTACAATATGTCAAGTACTTACTACAAAAGGGAT
>NW_013790945.1:0-609 GCF_000517525.1 Limulus polyphemus
CCTGATAAGGTGAAAGCAGTGCATGATTGGCCAACACCAGACAATGTGGGAGAGCTAAGAAGTTTCTTGGGACTCTGTACTTACTACCGCAAATTTGTGAAGGACTTTGCAACTATAGCTGCTCCACTACATGATTTGACTAAAAAAGGCCAGAAGTTTGAATGGACAGTTTCTTGCCAGCATTCTTTCAAGACGTTGAAGGAAAAATTGGCCTCTGCTCCACTTTTAAAGCTTCCAGATCCCTCACTGCCACACATACTGGATTGTGATGCTAGTAATGTTGGAATTGGAGGAGTTCTCAGAATGTGGGCGAAAACGAACATGTGGTGGCCTACTTCAGTAGGGTTTTGAGTAGACCAGAGAGGAACTACTGTGTAACACAGAGGGAACTCCTTGCTATAGTAAAGAGTCTGACACATTTCCACCCTTACCTCTATGGTGCAAGGTTTACCATTAGGACAGACCATGCTGCGTTATGCTGGTTAAGATCATTAAAGAACCCAGAGGGACAACTAGCACGTTGGATCGGAAAAATAGACCAGTATAATTATAATATTGAATATAGAGAAGGAAAGTCCCATGGTAATGCTGATGGACTGAGCCGAAGAC
>NW_013790946.1:0-609 GCF_000517525.1 Limulus polyphemus
ATTATTTTAAACTAACTGGAATTTCTCAATGACTTAAAAATTGAAGTTGCAAATGAGAAGCTTGAATTACGAAAATTGGTACAGACAGCAAGGGATAAAGTTTGTTTGTGTGTAATTAAGCACAAAGCTACACAATGGGCTATCTATGCTGTGCCCATCACGGGTATCGAAACCCAGTTTTTAACGTTATACAGACTTACCTCTGAGTAATAGGGGGGTACGAGGAATAAAGAACAAAGGAGAACTATAGTCGTCGACTCTCATAATTAGAAAGGACACCATGATTGGCTGAAGGAGAATATGTTGGAGTTAGTATTTTATTTTTGTTTTCATAATTACAGAGGCCTGGCATAGTCTGGTGGTTAGGGCACTCTGCAGGTTTGCGGGTTCAAATCCCGTCTCCGAACATCCCCTTTCAGCCATGGGGGCGCTATAATGTAACGGTCAATCCAACTTTTCGTAGGTAAAAGTATAGCGTAAGTGTTGGCGGTAGGTTACGTTGACTAGTTGCCTTTCTCTAGTCTACCACTGCTAAATTTGGGACGGCTAGCGCAGATAGCCCTCGAGTAGCTTTGCGCGAAATTCAAAAACAAACAAAATATAATTGCT
>NW_013790947.1:0-829 GCF_000517525.1 Limulus polyphemus
CCAGGTCGTCACTTTCCCATCTTCGGACAATAATACCATCTTCAAGCTTCAACTGCTCCCATTGTCCCCGATAGTTCTTTATCACAGGTCTTAAGCTAGACACCTTCTCCCAAGCAGGGAAAAAAACACTTGCTTTTAGAAAATTAACTATTGGCTTCAAATGTTGGTCTTTCTCCTGCCCTGTTTTAACATCTATACCTGGTTCCACTTCACCATCATCAACTCCTTCAGTCACTTTGACTTCAGCTTGATGGCACCTGGTTATTTCAACCTCTCTTTTGCAGCAATGTCAGCAGTAATTTTTGCAGGGTCCTCGGCTCAGTCTTTCGGCCTTTCCACGAGATTTTTCTTCTCTATATTCAATATCATAGTTATACTGGTCTATCTTTCCGACCCAACGTGCCAGTTGTCCATCTGGGTTCTTTAATGATCTTAACCAGCGTAATGCCCTGTTGGTAAACCTAGCACCATGGAGGTAAGGATGGAAATATGTCAGCCTCTTTACTATAGCAAGGAGTTCCCTCCATATTACACATTAATTCTTCTTTGGCCTACTCAGGATCCTACTGAAGTAAGCTACAGCATGTTCGTTTTCGCCCACTTTCTGAAACAACACTCCTCCAATTCCGACATTACTAGCAACACAATCCAATATGTACAGCAGCGAGAGATTTGGAAGCTTTAAAAGTGGAGCTGAGTCCAATTTTTCTTTCAATGTCTTAAAAGCATGCTGGCAAGAAACTGTCCATTTGAACTTCTGGCCCTTTTTTTGTTAAATCATTTAGTGGAGCAGCTATAGCTGCAAAGTCCTTCACAAACTTCCGGTAAT
>NW_013790948.1:0-610 GCF_000517525.1 Limulus polyphemus
CAGCACTCTCCAACTCTGAATAACATGCATTCTTCATTTAAATTATACATTTTTTAATATGTTCCTATTACTGATTTTCGTTTTTTTTCTTTTCATTGTGTTTTCTTGCTGTAGTTTCTCCCCATGATTATTGTTTAGTGTTTTATTTGTTTAATTATCATCATATTTAACAACTGTACTTTGAAAATGCATAAAGACTGATGTAAATTCATTTTATTCTGCTTTAGAATTCCGAAACGTTTATCCATGTCCCCTTTTTGTCAATAAACAATGTTGTATATCATAAATGTCGTAATCTTGTTTATAATCAAACTTCATTTTCCTTCGAACACATCGATTGCTAGTATTGCAATATGTAGTGATATTGTTTTTAATGTATTGTGATACATATCATGTCAGAATAAATCACTGATACACAACTGTAATCTTTAGCATTGACAAGTTTTTATGTGATTTGAATTCCTGCTGAATTAAAAATTCTGATTAATGTTTCAGAAGTACTGTATTTTTTGGTGTATAAGACACTTTTTTACCCCAATATTTGATGTCAAAATCTGCTTGCATCCTATACATCGAAGGTATGAATGATATATATATATATACGATGTAC
>NW_013790949.1:0-1024 GCF_000517525.1 Limulus polyphemus
GGTTCTAGTATTGTTATATACTGTTCGGAATAACCTCTGGTTCCATTATTGTTACATACCGTCCAGAATAACCGTTTGTTTCCAAAATTTTTATATGCCGTCCAGAATAACCTCTGGTTCCAGTATTTTTATATATTGACCAGAATAACCTCTGGTTCTAGTATTGTTATATACTGTTCGGAATAACCTCTGGTTCCATTATTGTTACATACCGTCCAGAATAACCGTTTGTTTCCAAAATTTTTATATGCCGTCCAGAATAACCTCTGGTTCCAGTATTTTTATATATTGACCAGAATAACTGCTGGTTCCAGTATTTTTATATACCGTCCAGAATAACCTCTGATTCCAGTGTTGTTATATACCGTTCAGAATAACCGCTGGTTCCAGTATTTTTATATATTGACCAGAATAACCGCTGGTTCCAGTATTGTTATCAACTGACCAGAATAACCGCTGGTTCCAGTATTGTTATCAACTGACCAGAATAACCGCTGGTTTCAGTATTGTTATCAACTGACCAGAATAACCTCTGGTTCCATTATTGTTACATACCGTCCAGAATAACCGCTGGTTCCAGTGTTGTTATATACCGTTCAGAATAACCGCTGGTTCCAGTATTGTTATCAACTGACCAGAATAACCGCTGGTTCCAGTATTGTTATCAACTGACCAGAATAACTGCTGGTTCCAGTATTGTTATCAACTGACCAGAATAACCGCTGGTTCCAGTATTGTTATCAACTGACCAGAATAACCGCCGTTATACCAGCCGTGATTGTTTATACTGTTATACCAGCCGTGATTGGTTATACTGTTATACTAGCCGTGATTGGTTATACTGTTATACCAGCCGTGATTGGTTATACTGTTATACCAGCCGTGACTGGTTATACTGTTATACCAGCGCGATTGGTTATACTGTTATACCAGCCGTGATTGATTATACTGTTATACCAGCCGTGATTGGTTATACTGTTATACCAGCCGCGATTGGTTATACTGTTATACCAGCCGTGATTGA
>NW_013790950.1:0-609 GCF_000517525.1 Limulus polyphemus
TCATCTTTAGCCTTACGTGGTACAACTACTCCATAAATACCTATGTGAAACTATAGTTACCGAATTTATATCCAACATAATCATCTTTAGCCTTACTTGGTACAACTACTCTATAAATACCTAGATGTAACTCTAGTTACCGAATTTATAACCACAATACTCATCTTTAGCCTTACTTGGTACAACTACTCCATGAACACCTAGGTGTAACTCTAGTTTCCGTATTTATAACCAAAATACTAATATTTAGCCTTACTTGGTACAACTACTACATGAACTCCAAGTTGTAACTCTAGTTACCGAATGTGTAATCCAAAAATATTCATCTTTAGCGTTATTTGGTACAACAACTCCACGAACACCTAGGTGTAACTCTAGTTACCGAATTTTCATCCACAATACTCATCTTTAGCCGTACTTGGTACAAAAACTCCACGAATACCTAGGTGTAACTCTAGTTACCGAATTCATAACCACCAAACTTATCTTTAGCCTTACTTGGCACAACTACTCCATGAACACCTAGCTGTAACTCTAGTTACCGAATTTATAACCACCATACTCATCTTTAGCCTTACTTGGTACAACTACTCCATGACATCTAGGTGT
>NW_013790951.1:0-630 GCF_000517525.1 Limulus polyphemus
ACCACTGATGTGACTGTTATCAATGATAGGACGTTTCCTGATGAACCCCACATGAAACAGGAGCCAACGAGACGGAGACCTGTACGGAAGAAGATACGTCCCGTAAAATTAAGAGACTTTGTAGAATTTTAATTTTGTGTTTGTAAATTCTGTACATTTAATTAAGTTATTGTTAATTGTTCATTGGTTTAATGTAAGTGGCTATTGTTCGGGACGAACAATACTAAGGAAGGGGCAGTGTTCCGACAGCGGAAGTCGCGTGACGCTAGTAACACGTCATGGACTTCTAGAAGGATCCTGTCTCTTCCTGAATGCTCTAGCGTTTACTAGATTTCGGTGTTCTTTTATATAGAAGACGGTCAAGACGTGACGGCAACAAGGTAATGAGTAATTGAACTGCGGACAGATAGAGAGTATTATTGAGTCGAGCACGTGAGACGTTCGTTGTGAATTACAGCGTTTGTTACAGCGTGACTGTGGAAATTAAGTGTATTGCAAAGTTGTATTTAGAAAGAATAAACCAGTTTCATTTAAGAAAGTACTTGTATCGCTAAAGTTTCTTCGAAAAGAAATTATACGGAAAATTAACTAACGACCAGAGACGTAACAATATTATGTAACTAGCAGAGA
>NW_013790952.1:0-898 GCF_000517525.1 Limulus polyphemus
ACAATAGAGAAGAACCAGTTTTTGAAGAAGACTACCATCAGACGTTTCCAGCCTCACCATCGCCTTCCTACCAGCCAAGCCTTTTTTAAAATGGTCTATTATACCTAATGTATACTAACCTTTTCCTTTCAGCTTCCAATGGGCACGGGCACGGTCAGGGCATTCTTTTCGGCGCCCTATGATATCAACCCCCTATTTCACTCACACAATTTGCAAAAGTTACTAAATTAAATTACTGTAGTTTAATGATTTCAAAACTTGTAACAAAACCCTAGAAATTTATTCTGATTTTATCGGACTTTTTATTATAACACTTTAACTTTACAGTCCATCTATTCATTAAAATTGTTATTGATGACTTAATACCAGTGTTTCAGGTCAGTCATTATTCAGGGTCTTGCTACCCTTGTTACTGCTTTGATCCTTTTCACAACCTCTCCTCCCTGCTGTGCTGTTTCTTACCTTCAGCTTTTGATACTCACAGCTTTCCCAGATGTCTCGAGGCTGTTCATTAGTCACGTACACTGTCTGTTAATTCTTTAACCACGTACTAATAACTGTTAAACCAAATTAAGTTGCCTAAATCTCGGCATAAACATTTTACCAATTCACATAAAGAATGATTCTAAATTTCACAAGCCGAGCGAAGAGGAAAAAACAGTTTCTGAGCACCCCTGATTACCTGAATATTTTATTCTTATTGCTACCTCAGTATCCATGAGTTAATTGCATTTTACTGAATATATATGCATGAATGTTGTATATTTATCAATTTCAATGAAATGAAATGTTTGAATCACGGAACTGTAAAATATATGTTTTAAAGTGTTGTTATGTAGGAACAAATTGATCTATAATAATAGAAGTACATGTCTGTTGGTCTCTGCTGTGACTGCCG
>NW_013790953.1:0-609 GCF_000517525.1 Limulus polyphemus
ACATATCCAGCGTCTAACCAATTCAGTAAGAGATCAATTCATAACAATGAATACTTCTAAAAACAATTTGAAATTAAAATGGATCCCGTGGAGGATGAATAACCAAGTTCAGAGGTTTGTCTTGAGCCTGCTGACGATGTCTTAAAGCTGCATTAATGAGTGTTATCTCGAGGACGTCTCGTGGTCAGTGGATCTGGTCACGGTGAAATATGTAGTCTGACTGTTTTTTAAAATCGCTGTTGCATTCAAAACATTTATAAGGAAAGTAGCACAATCGAATGTTTTCCTTTATTGGAAAAAACCTGTCTGTTCCTTGAGTTTCAACTCTGTTAATATCTTCTGCCATTGTAATTGATGGTTCTACAGAAGTAGACTCTGGTAGTTCGGGTGTATATACAATGGATTGATTATTGGATACTTTGAAAAATTTCCCACGATTGCTCTCCTCTTCTCTAGAACACAAACCCAGAGACGATGATGAAGACGTTCCCGAATGTTTGGACACCGAATTCCTTTTGCGACGTTTCTTCTCTGGAATTCCGTGGATACGAAACTGATGTCTCTCCAAGTTGCTTTTATGACTCGTAGTATAAATACAAAGTTCGCATG
>NW_013790954.1:0-609 GCF_000517525.1 Limulus polyphemus
TACACAATACAAGAATCAACTTTTACTAATAATACTAAATAATTCAACAATAAACTACACAATACAAGAATCAACTTTTACTAATAATACTAAATAATTCAACAATAAACTACACAATACAAGAATCAACTTTTACTTATAAAACTAAACTAGCAGAGATCCGCAAAACATTTCCGGCCAAATTAGTATCTTTATCGTAACGGTACTTCTTTAAATATAACATTTCTAGCACAATACAAAGGAATTGTAATCGTAGACAACAATTGTTTTTTTGTTTGTTTTTTTTTTTACTTTAGTTAGGACTAAACTTTAATGTGGGCCCGGCATGGCCAGGTGGTTAGGTCGCGGGTTCGAATCCCCGTCACACCAAACATGCCAACCTCCGCCTTTGCCTGGTCCCAAGTCCAAGATGAGAAAGGGGGAGGGTTGGGCGCGGGGCTAGCAACTCCACCCCATAAAAACCAACCTGCTACAAGTAACTGCAACAACAACTTCCGTTGGCGAGTTGTTGTCGTGGTCCTATGCTCCACTGGGAGTTTACAGGAATATATATAAAACCTTTACTGTACTTAATACTATCGATAAATAAACTTATAATGTTATTCTACG
>NW_013790955.1:0-609 GCF_000517525.1 Limulus polyphemus
ATGTATATATCTCACAAAACGTGTATCACACCCATAACTCTTATGCCACAATCTTCTCCTGATGCCTTGACATGGCTCTGTTGAAGCTATCAGCATTTTCCAAGGTTCCATGATAGTTATGCTGCAACAACTGCAGACATTTCCTCCTGATGGCACTCTGGGCAGGAAGGATGGAGTATATGCTTTGTTTGTGGACCAATGGTACATTTTAAACAAAAAGTTCATATTTTGTTTACAGTCAGGATAATATGACAATATGTGTTACTCTACCTAACCCCATAACAGATTTAGGAGGAATGTAGACAAACCATGGTTTGTGTCACTGACCCATTGAACTAACAGAATACAAGGTCAAGTTTGGCCACTTCTTTGGGGGAGAGGGGCATACTGTAATCAGTTTGTGTCCAAAAATGTGGTAGTCAACTAATTTATACAGGGCTAAGGGGCTTGATATGTGTTGGAAATGTTGCATAGAAGTAACGTCGAGTTCCTTGTTACAAGAGCCACAAAAATACATATAAGCCATGCTGTCTAACAGTTATTCTGAAGCAGAAGCCAACGAGACGAAGACCAGTACGGAAGAAGATACGTCCCGTAAAATTAAGAGAC
>NW_013790956.1:0-608 GCF_000517525.1 Limulus polyphemus
TCAAGAGAGAGACAAGATATTACTTAACTGCTTTTTTAAATCAACGTAGGCCTAACAATATATATCAAGAGAGACAAAATATTACTTAATGACGATACTGCTTTAAAATCAACATAGGCCTAACAATATATATTTTATATCAAGAGAGACAAAATATTACTTAACGACGATACTACTTTTAAATCAACATAGGCCTAACAATATATATCCAGAGAGACAAAACATTACTTAAGGACGATACTGTTTTTTAAATCAACGTAAGCCTAATAATATATATTATTTATATCAAGAGAGACAAAATACTACTTAACGACGATACTGTTTCTTTAAATCAACATAGGCCTAATAATATATATTTTATATCAAGAGAGACAAGATATTACTTAACGACGATACTGCTTTTTTTAAATCAACATAGGCCTAACAATATATATCAAGAGAGACAAAATATTACTTAACGACGATACTGCTTTTAAAATCAACATAGGCCTAACAATATATATCAAGAGAGACAAAATACTACTTAACGACGATACTGTTTCTTTAAATCAACATAGGCCTAACAATATATATATATATATCAAGAGAGAGACAAGATATTACTTAAC
>NW_013790957.1:0-609 GCF_000517525.1 Limulus polyphemus
AGATCACACAATGTTTTACTTCAAACAATACTATATGATATACAATGGGCCACACAGTGTTTTACTTCAAACAATACTATGTGATATACAATGGATCACACGATGTTTTACTTCAAACAATACTATATGATATACAATGGATCACACGATGTTTTACTTCAAACAATACTATATGATATACAATGGATCACACGATGTTTCACTTCAAACAATACTATATGATATACAATGGATCACACGATGTTTTACTTCAAACCATACTATATGATATACAATAGATCATACGATGTTTTACTTCAAACAATACAATATGAATACAGTGGGTCACACGATGTTTTACTTCAAACAATACTATATGATATACAGTGGGTCACACGATGTTTTACTTCAAACATTACTATATGATATACAATAGATCACACGATGTTTTACTTCAAACAATACTATATCATATACAATGGATCACACGATGTTTCACTTCAAAAAATACTATATGATATACAATGGATCACACGATGTTTTACTTCAAATAATACTATATGATATACAATAGATCACACGATGTTTTACTTCAAACAATACTGTATGATATACAATGGATCACACGAT
>NW_013790958.1:0-607 GCF_000517525.1 Limulus polyphemus
GAATATCAAAGATGTTTATGGAAATGTTTTGAACGTTCGTAAGTACTAAAGGTGGTTCAGTAAGTTTCGTTCAGGTGACATTAGCCTTAAAAACTGTGATGGCAGAGGCCGACATGTTGGAATTTATATTGATGCTATAAAGACGCTTGTTGAATCTAACCCAAGGCAACACACTCGTGAAATGGCCCTGAAGTTGCATGTCTCTCATGAAACAATACGTAAACATCTAAGGAATATGGGACAACTCCATAAAGAAGGTGTTGGGGTGCCTCACGAACTCTCCGATGATAATCGTTTCCAACGGTGAACGTTGCTTCTTCTCTTCTGGGGCGTAATGCGCGTGAACCATTTTTGGACAGAATTGTCACCTGTGATGAAAAGTGGATTCTCTATATTAATATTAAACGACAAAAACAATGGCTCAGTCCTAGACAAAAATCACTTACGACCCCAAAACCTGGACTCCATCCGCAGAAATTGATGCTTTGTATTTAGTGGAACATCAAAGGAGTAATTCATTTCAAACTCCTCAATCCACAGCGAACTGTCAATGCAGATATCTATAGTCAGCAACTAAAACCTTTAAATCAAGCCCGTCATCAGAAAC
>NW_013790959.1:0-610 GCF_000517525.1 Limulus polyphemus
AACACATACTAATTCAAAGTTACATCCTTAATCCCAATGCAGTTCATATGGCATACCAAACCTGAAGAAGAAATCACTAATAGCCGAATCTACACTTGTAACTTCCTGATTTGGTATTGCATATGCTTCAGGCCACTTGGTGAAATAATCCATCACCACACAAATGTACCTGTTTCCGGTACGAGTTTGGGGCAAAAGACTAGCAATGTCAACAGCTACTCTTTCCATTGGTGCGCCAACTTGATATAACTTCATTGGAGCACGTCCCTTATGCTTGGGTCCCCTTTTAGCACAACATGTACTGCAGGTCCTGCACTATTCTTCCACATCTTGCCTCATACCTATCCAGTAAAATTTCTGCCATAGGTGACTCAATGTTTTCTTAACTCCAAGATGTTCTCCTGTTAAACTATCATGGGATTGACGCAGCACAACTTCCCGTAACTTTCTCGGTATAACAGTTTGCTAGGTCGTCACTCTCCCATCTGCAGTTTCCAATCTCCAGACAAGAATACCACCTTCAAGCTTCAACTGGTCCCATTATGCCCAATAGTGTTTTGTCACAGGGCTTAAGCTAGACACCTTCTTCCAAGCATGGTGCAAAACACTT
>NW_013790960.1:0-1099 GCF_000517525.1 Limulus polyphemus
TATATATATATATATATATATATATGTGTATATCTTTGTTTTTACAAGCTTGAACAGTTGTTCACTGTCTTAACCTTTTGTTGGCGTACATTTACAAATGATTCTAACTGCACTACGCTAACGTAAATCAATTGTTTTATACTTCCCTATTGAAAATAAATTATGGCTGATTCACTGTCTGTTTAACTATCTCTTGATGATTCGATGACCTCGTATTTATAACCTACCTTTCAAATATTATAGAATTTATTTTATTTCTAAAGCAGTCAACTAATCCTTTGATATTTTATGCAATTCATTAATGACTACGTTTTCTAGGAAACTTGTAACGAATTTATTATATATTTATTTTAATGTCGACGTTGTTTAGATTAAGTTTATATTTAAAAACATGCATAGCTTGTACTGTTAAATATATATTGCGAAACTCAAGCTTTTTGGCCCAAGTTGTAGAAGATTCTCGAGAGTAACGATCACCAATATACGTGTGTACGTAAATATTTGTTAGCGTCAGTATTGTTACGTAAAACTGAAATTTCTAGAAAGCCTCCACTCGGTTATAAATATAATCAACGCGACACGCTAAGTGAGATTATCTAATATCGGTTTGCTATACTTGGTGTGCTAAAAATACTTCCTAAGCTATAGCTATGATTAACGCTTATTAATCGGGAACTTCAGATATATTGACCAGGAACGTTTATAAATTTCGAACATTACAAATCATTCAACTCTAGTGGATTCACATGCGACATTAGTACTTTTACGAAACGTTACCTAACGTCATCGGTGAAATTCGATCTGTAATTGGCGTGTGATCAGCAAGAACTACAGGGCTAGCTAGCTCCCTACGAAGTGAATTGTACCTGTATTAACTCGTAATCAATTCGCTCATTTTGAACCATCGATAAGATATCAAGGAAGTTCCAAACTAGAAAGAAGACTTTATATTGCTTGTTAGTTTGTGAAACTTTTGTTTATAAATCATTGTTTGTAATAACTGTTATTGTAAATTGTATTGTTGTATATATATGTATATATATATGTGTGTGTGTGTATATATGTGTGTATATATATGTGTATATATTAAAACGTATTT
>NW_013790961.1:0-848 GCF_000517525.1 Limulus polyphemus
TAAGTACAATTAGGCTATAAGGAAAATACATTATATTATTATTAAACTGTGTATCATCATTATTGAAAGCTCTATTGTTGGACTAGAGTTGATGTGTCTGTAAAAGTGTAAGTACAAATGGCTATAAGGAAAATACATTATATTATTATTAAACTGTGTATCATCATTATTAAAAGCTGTATTGTTGGACTAGTGTTGATGTGTCTGTAAAAGTGTAAGTACAAATGGCTATAAAGAAAATACCATTATTAATGCCATATTGCACGTGTGTTAAACCATGTTTCACTTAAATTGAACTGACATATAAAGATTGGTTTCATCAGATTTATCATGTCTAGCTTAGGATCGACTTTATTTATTACACACACACACATATATATATTCAGTTTGCTTTGTGAATGAGTGTATTCTTACTTTCCATTACACTAAATGAGAATAAAATAGCCTTTCCTAAACTTTTTATATTGAACTTCATGACAGAATATATACGGAACTGTTAACATTTCCAAGTAGAAAGATTTTATTTCAATCTATTGTAGTGTGTTTAATATTTGTTGTTGTTTTTTAAGTGGTAGTTCTTCTTCCAACAACAGTTTTGTAAGTTTGTACATGTACATTCATGAACTATATTACACTTTGTAAGTTTGTACATGGTGTACATGTACATTCATGAACTATATTACACTTTGGGACTTACAAAGTGTAATATAGTTCATGAATGTACATGTACAAACTTACAAAGTGTAATATAGTTCATGAATGTATATGTACAGACTTACAAAGTGTAATATAGTTCATGAATGTACATGTACAGACTTACAAAGTGTAATATAGTTCATGAATGTACA
>NW_013790962.1:0-1311 GCF_000517525.1 Limulus polyphemus
AGTTATTTAAAATTTTAAAATCTGTATTCCTACTTTAGCAAATCACTGTAATTATGTTCATCTGAGCCAAAGTAGGGATAATTTATTTTAAATTTTAAGTAACTCGGTTTTCTAGTTTTGACTTTCTTGTTTCAATACTTTTTGTACCATTAAAAGTTTCCATATTACTATAGCTAGCTAGGTTACGTATATATCGATCCCTACTTCTCTTTATAAAATTTAAATTTTTGTATCATGCTTAGTTGTTTTCTTTTTATTAGCTATATTTGTGTGTGTGTCAACAATACCAAGCATGGGGCGCCCGTATACCCGATTCGACTTAATTGCTCATCAGGGTCTCCACCAACCTACCCTAAAAAGAATTATATGTCCGTTATATATATATATATGCTAGTATCCTTTTCAGTGCAAGAAAGAAATAATTGTGAAAGAACTAGAGCGATAAGGTTCGTCATTTTTTTTATATACGTTTGTCTGGAAAAGTCACTTACTTACTTATTTAAATGACAACTCGTTGAAATTTTGATTTACTTCATAAACACGAATATAGCGATTTAGGCGGCTTTATAAGTACAATAAGCTTTAGTTTTGCTCAGTGAAATAGTCATTGCTTATATTCAGAAATTTTAAAGGTGGTCTTTATGGTCGCCATTTTGTTTCATCACGATCCCTACTATTAAGTACTACAATACTTAAAGAATAATAATTTGGACTAGTATTTTTACAACGATAATGGGTAAAGCTGATTGTTTTTCAAAATTATGAAACATGAAACGTCTTGTAATATGAAACTTGCCATAAAAAATATATGGTGTTCGTGTTACACTTTATTACTTCCCGGTTCGAACGCGAGACAAGCCATGTTATTTTCGATATGCTTTATATGCTCTAACGCCATCTTGCTCAAGATAATGAACCTTTAATCTATTTTATATTGTTCTACAAGTTATAACCCTGCTACAATATATACGTTAGAGAAAAAACAAAAACCATATCTAGTTTCAGGCTGGTGTGAATATTTTCAACAACAGTTTCAAACTATACAATCACGTAAAATCATCTAGCAGAAGCGTGAAACTAGATATAAACTGTGATGGTGTGAATATTTTAAACAATAGTTTCAAACTATACAATCACTCTGCTATATGATTTTATATCACAGTTTATATCTAGTTTCATGCTGATGTGAATATTTTAAACAATAGTTTCAAACTATACAATCACTCTGCTGGATGATTTTACATCACAGTTTATATCTAGTTTCACGCTGGTGTGAATATTTTAAACAGTAGTTTCAAACTATACAATCAC
>NW_013790963.1:0-726 GCF_000517525.1 Limulus polyphemus
CTTTGGGATTATGTAGCATGGGAAGAGACCTGAATGTCAAGATCTGTAGATCACCAGCGTGTCGGACACTAGTTGAGGTGGCTAAGGCAAATTTTGTGATGTCTGTAGCCACCCACCCACCCCATCTATGATTAGCGGCAACAACTAATTAAACCTCAAAACCTTCAAGTACATTCTGATTATATATTACTTAGCTCATTCGAAAATACGTTTTCGCAATTTTTCAACTATATTTTTTTTCTTTTCGTGAATGGACAGTAAAAAAATATCTAATCATTTTGAAATTTTCGACAGGTGAAAAGTTGTTTTTCTTCATGTATATATATTTTTTTAAGACAGTTATTTGGTTATTCGTGAATCACGTGACCAGATATTAATTATCTTTAATTATTAGATTGAAATAGTTGTTATGGTTAACAGTAATGAAAGTTATAATAACTTTTAATAATAAGTTTTACTCATAACTCATAGTTAAGTTATATTAACCAATAGTCCACGAAAACATGTGAATGAAACTATTCCAAAGAACATTTTTTTTCTGTACAACTTTTCTGTACGACTTATGCACAGTATTGATTTGTATTATTGTTATGTAAGAATGAAATAAGATTATGATTGAAATTAAAGAGGATGTTATTAATGTGTCATCCAAAAACACATCTACTGAATGTATATTTAAAATTGCTATTTCAATTAAGTTAGTTAGTTTTGGAATTTCGCGCAAAG
>NW_013790964.1:0-609 GCF_000517525.1 Limulus polyphemus
TGCTGTAATTTCTCTTGTTTATTTTGCTGTTCGAGCTGCCATTGTTCCAGGTTTTCTTGCAACTGCTGTTGTCTCTCTTCTTCTTTCTTTTCTTTTTCCTCTAACAACTGTTGTAATTTCTCTTTTCGTTCTTCTTGTTTCTTTTCTTTTTCCTCCAACAACTGTTGTAATTTCTCTTCTCGTTCTTCTTGTTTATTTTCTCGTTTCTCTTGTTTCTTTTCTTTTTCCTCTAACAACTGCTGTAATCTCTTTTCTTGTTTAATTTCTCGTTCTTCTTGTTTCTTTTCTCGTTCATTTTCTCGTTCTTCTTGTTTCTTTTGCTGCTCTTGTATTGCAGCCATCAAGTCTGCTAGGCCCGGCATGGCCAGGTGGATAAGGTGCTCGACTCACAATCTGAGGGTCGCGGGTTCGAATCCGCATACCACCAAACATGCTCGCCCTTTCAGCCGTGGGGGCGTTATAATGTTACGGTCAATCCCACTATTCGTTGATAAAAGAGTAGCCCAAGAGTTGGCGGTGGGTGGTGATGACTAGCTGCCTTCCTACTAGATATAGGGCAGTCGGGTATATAAAAGAGGGGAATGTTTTGTGTGGATAGACAGTGAGTAA
>NW_013790965.1:0-609 GCF_000517525.1 Limulus polyphemus
ATTATTTTATATAAAGCAACGTTGTGTATCTGATCTGAAGTGACATGGATTATTTTATATAAAGCAACATTGGTTATATGATCTGAAGTGACATGGATTATTTTATATAAAGCAATGTTGTGTATCTGACCTGAAGTGACATGGATTATTTTATATACAGCAACATTGGTTATATGACCTGAAGTGACATGGATTATCTTATATAAAGCAACATTACTTATATGACCTGAAGTGACATGGATTATTTTATATAAAGCAACGTTTTGTATCTGACCTAAAGTGACATGGATTATTTTATATAAAGCAACGTTTTGTATCTGACCTAAAGTGACATGGAGTATTTTATATACAGCAACATTGGTATATGACCTGAAGTGACATGGATTATCTTATATAAAGCAACATTGTTTATATGACCTGGAGTGACATGGATTATTTTATATACAGCAACATTGCCTATATGACCTGAAGTGACATGGATTATTTTATATAAAGCAACGTTGGTTATATGACCTGAAGTGGCATGGATTATCTTATATAAAGCAACATTGGTTATATGACCTGAAGTGACATGACTTATTTTATATAAAGCAACATTGGTTATATGAC
>NW_013790966.1:0-609 GCF_000517525.1 Limulus polyphemus
CGAAAACGATGGGTATTAATCTAGTTGGCAAATATCGTATATTGACTAATATATCGCCATTTATTTAAATACTAAATCCAAAGTACAACTTAACTACTAAATTTAGATTATTTAATTCGGATTCGGACTATTCAAAATTATAATACGTAACAATTGGATAACTAACAATACCCAGGTGCACACCCTCAGAGTCCACTTAGTATGGGTGCAAAATTTCAGGTTTCTAAGTTATTTCCTCTTGGAGTTATGGCAGTCACACGCAGAAACCCACAGGCGTGTACTTTAATTATTATAAATCAATTTGTTCTTACATGACAACATTTCATTTAATTGAAATTGATAAATATACAACATTCATACATATATATTCAGTAAAATGCAATTAACTCATGGATACTGAGGTAGCAATAAGACTAAAATAATCAGGTAATCAGGAGTGCTCAGAAACTGTTTTTCCTCATCGCTCAGCTTGTGAAATTTAGAATCATTCTTTGTGTGAATTGTAAAATGTTTATGCCGAAATTTAGGCAACTTAATTTGGTTTAACCGTTATTAGCACGTGATTAAAGAATTAACAGACAGTTTACGTGACTAATGAACAGCCCCGAT
>NW_013790967.1:0-609 GCF_000517525.1 Limulus polyphemus
AGATTGTTATTATTTGTAGCTACTAACATGGGCATATATGTCAATCTAAATAGATTATATTATTATTTGTAGCTACTAACATGTGCATATATGTCATAGTAACTCTTTCACTGAAAGCAGTTACAGTGATTGAGAACACATGCGTGTATTTTTGTACCTATCTTATCAAAGGTTATTGACTTTCAGCAAATTTTATTAGTTTTAAACACAATCTTTCATATTTGATATGTATTGTACAAAACAATGTATGGTCTAATTTTATTACCCAGAAAATTTGACAGGGCTCCTCAGTACTGAAAATGATTAGTTTTAAACCCTTTGTTCTCCTGAAGAAGAATAGTCAACTATTCAAAAGTGCTCAAGTTTTGGGTCATATTTTAAGTTTATTACACTTTATATGTGATCCTTTGTGCTAACTCTTTTATCAAGATTAGTTTTAAACACAATCTTTCATATTTGATATGTATTGTACAAAACATGCACGTTAATAGGCATTAAGTCACTGGTTGGAGCTGTGTGAAAAATATATTTCCATTAGTACACACTGTTACAATTTATAAACATTAAATCAGTCATCAGAGCCGTGTGAAAATGTCCTTCCATTAGTAC
>NW_013790968.1:0-610 GCF_000517525.1 Limulus polyphemus
GAAACGTTGTACATTTGCTGTTATGCTAAACTTATATTAAAGTTTTTCTTCATTACCCATTCAAGCCGTCTCCAGCCATTATTAATAATAGATACTGTTTTTAGGCGCGTCGCGTTGGTTATACTTATAGCCGTGTGGAGAGTTTCTCGAACCTTCAGTTTACGTAACAATACTGAGACTAACACTAGCGTTTACCTACACACATATATTGTTGATTTTTATATTCGAGAATCTTCTACAACTTTAGAGAATAGGCGGAAATTTCGCATTAGAGATTTAACAGTATAAGTTATGTACATTTCTAAATATAAATTCAATTTAAACAAACATCGATATTAAAATATATATGTAATAATAAATCCGCCACACTCGCACCTCCTACATACAGTTTTCTACAGGCACTATAGGTACTTATACGTACAATTTTCTACTGGTACCATAGGTAGTTATACGTACAGTTTTCTACAGGCGCCATAGGTAGTTATACGTACAGTTTTCTACAGGCACTATAGGTAGTTAAACGTACAGTTTTCTACTGGTATCATAGGTACTTATACGTACAGTTTTCTACAGGCGCCATAGGTAGTTATACGTACAGTTTTCTACAGGC
>NW_013790969.1:0-741 GCF_000517525.1 Limulus polyphemus
TTCGTGTGGGTTCCACTCTTTCCCGTTCCTTTCCACAGGAACTTGGAGTCCCTCAGGGCTGCGTCTTGAGTGTCACACGATTTAGTGTTAAAATTAATGCCATCACTACAAATCTTCTTCCAACTGTTGCAAATGGGCTCTATCTCGACGACTTCCACATCTTGTGTCAGTCGTCGAACATGAGATTTATTGAGCGGCAGCTTCAGACTGCCCTCAATTGGTTGTTGACTTGGACCACTGCAAATGGTTTTAAATTCTCTTTTTCCAAAACCGTTTGCATGCATTTTTGCCATCAACGGGGTCTCCACCCCGATCCCGAGCTCCGTCTCGGCGATATAGTCATTAGTGTGGTCCCTGATGCAAAGTTCTTGGGGCTTATCTTTGACCATAAGCTTAGCTTCATTCCACACATCAAGCAGCTGCATGTCAAGTGTGCAAGGGCCCTGAACATCCTCCGTGTCCTCTCTTCCAGCTCTTGGGAAGGGGATCAATGTTCTATGCTCAGGATCTATCATGCTCTGATTCGATCCAAACTGGACTATGGGTCTTTGGTCTATGGTTCCGCCAGGACCTCGGCCCTGAAGATGCTGGACCCCATTCACCATCTGGGGCTTCGGCTCTGCACCGGTACTTTTTGCACTTCTCCAGTCCAGAGTTTGTACCCTGAGTCCCACGAACCTTCTCTTCACCTCCGTCGTTTGCAACTTTATTTACAATATGCTACTAAGACTTCGATCCTTA
>NW_013790970.1:0-607 GCF_000517525.1 Limulus polyphemus
TGTTTGCCAAGTCACTTTCCCATCTGTAGTTTCCCATCTCCATACAAGAATACCATCTGCAAGCTTTAACTGGTCCCATTGTGCCCAATAGTGCTTTATCATGGGGTTTAGACTAGACACCTTCTCCCAAGCAGGGTGCAAAACACTTGCCTTTAGAAAATCAATCATTGGCTTCAAATCTTGGTCTTTATCCTGTTCTGCTTTGATATCTATATTTGGTTCCACTTCATCATCATTAACTTCTTCAGTCACTTTGACTTCACCTTGATGGCACCTAATTAGTTCAACCTCTCTTTTAACAGTTACCGGAACTTGGCCTTTGTTATTCCCAAATGTCATTTTATCAAAATCAATTACAAACTTCCTCGGTAGTAAGTAGTCCAATCCTAATATGCATTTGTCTTCAGTGTCAGCCAAGTATACTTTCTGTCTGTCCTTTATGCCCATGAGCTCAATAGTTACCCACACTGGTCCCCACAACCTTGCAGAATGTCCTGTCACACCACAAAGCTTCTGTACGGCTTCTGGTACTCCTTCATGATCTAACACCTTGATGCTCACAAGGGTTTGCTGAGATGCAGAGTCTATGACAAAGTTGCACCTTTGG
>NW_013790971.1:0-1050 GCF_000517525.1 Limulus polyphemus
AGTATGAAGGAAGGCACCGAGGGAAGCATATAGAGCACAATTTTAGCTACTGGCAGAAATAAATGGATGTACAGAGGAGCAGAAAGCAGTGTACCTCGCAACCAGTCTGCAGGGACAACCACTGGCAATACTTGGACAGTTGTCAGTAGATGACAGGCACAACTGTAGAGCACTGATAGCTGCGCTAGAAATCAGGTATGGAACTCAAAATCAGTCCGAAGTCTACAGGGCTAGGTTTAAGAAGAGAGTCCGTGCTAAAGGGGAGAGCCTGCAAGAGCTGTGCACAGGATTTGGAAAGTATGGCACACAAGGCCTACCCAACTGCACCACCCGATGTCCTCAAGCTGTTGCTGAGGGATCAGTTTGTAGACGCCTTGGACAGTCCACAACTGAAGATACAAGTAAAGTAAGCACACCCCTCTACTATGCAGGATGCAATGGCCAGAGCTCTTGAATTCGAATCCTATGTTAAGTCCAGTGCAGAGGTACCAAGGTTGGTACAGTCATCGGGATTCACGACCAGAAAAGGGCAGCTTTCAGAGAAGTTTGAGAGACTTTGCTGGCACTGTAACAAACCTGGGCACAAGAGAGCTCAATGTCGGCAACTTCAAACACAGGAAAGGTTGTAATCCAGAAAGACTGTTCGAACTGTGGAGAGTAAGGACATATGAAGAGCTAGTGTAAGAAGAATACTACTAATAAGTCAGCGTTGGGGAACCAGCAGTGGTTGGTGTTGAGGGATGCCCACCAACTCCCATTGTGAAAGTTCCAACAGCTAAGTGTAAAATGGCAAGCACACAGAGTCTACTTGACAGGAAAGCTGGATGGCCAAAAGTGCAACTTTGTCATAGATTCTGCATCTCAGCAAACACTTGTGAGTATCAAGGTGCTAGATCACAAAGGAGTACCAGCAATACAGAAGCTCTGTGGTGTGACAGGATATTATATAAGGTTGTGGGGACCAGTGTGGGTAACTATTGAGCTCATGGGCATAAAGGACAGACATGAAGTATACTTGGCTGACATTGAAGACCAATACACATTAGGATT
>NW_013790972.1:0-609 GCF_000517525.1 Limulus polyphemus
GTTAAAGGACTAATGGTTTCGAGGACAAGGTCATCAGTGTCTCAACATGATCCACATGGAGCATGTTACGAGCATCAGTTTTAATATGATTATAGGTGCTAAACCCTCTCTCACAGTCAACTGAGATTGCAAGTCCAATACAAGCCAGTTTGCTCAGGTTTTGTCAACTGTGGTGTGATGAAGGAAACCTTTTTAAAATGCTGCCAAATCCATGTTCTTGAATTGTTGCTGTTGCACTAGATTCTTCAATAGAACCCACTCAACTTTGGCTGATGATGTATATATGAATGCCTCATACCTCTTAAGCAAAGTGTTGAACTCATATTCATCCTTACTAGCTGCTGCTAGATGGTGCACTGGGCTTAGCAACTCAAAAGTCATCATGCAGTTGCTGTCAGGAAAGGTAACAGCAACCCTGTTATCAAGTTTCTCAAGAAATGCTTCAGCAGCAGCTTAGAACTTTTCCCTCTGAGATAGAGAAGCTTTTATATCATGCCCATGGAAGACAGTGTAGCCACTTAGACATGGCTGGTCTGGCATTATATATAACAATTGCTTGGTATGAGGGCCTGGTGATGTAAGAAGACTCTCTAGTGCAAGTCTGGCAGC
>NW_013790973.1:0-606 GCF_000517525.1 Limulus polyphemus
ACTATTATTAAATACATATGTAAATGTACATCTTACCTAAAAATACAAGAACCAATAATCATGCTCCAACGACGTCCAATGAGACAACTTAGTTTGCCACCAAAATAAAGCAGTGAACATGTAGAGCTAAATGCATAGAATATCCTGCTAGTTTCTTCATATGTTGTGTCCTTCTTGACTCTTTGTCTCAGGTAAGAAGTTAAGTAAGGAGTGAGGTTTCCAAACGTTAGTGGTGTTCCGATTGACAGATAAATCAGGAAACATCCACCAACTGATATAAATGGTCGGACTTCCATTCTGCTAACTTTTATATACGAATAATGTTAGTACTTTATAGTTTTAAAACGCGCATAAAAACAGTAAAACATGTGATAATCAAGATTATTACGAATTTATCTTATGAACTATAGAATTGCAACCGTAAAATGTGTATCTAGTATTCGGTGTGAAATGCGCTGTCATTATTTTGTAACAATTCTTCGGTATTATAGAATTATAGGTAAGAAACGGAGAGTAAAGATGACGTCAAAATATACTTTTTTTATGTCAAAAGCAAATAATACAAAACGTAAAAATGCTTTAGATATTATTCATAAATACTCTGTT
>NW_013790974.1:0-740 GCF_000517525.1 Limulus polyphemus
AATAAAGATCCCTCCAAGCAGAATAGCTCCAGCAAAGCGACAAGAGATAGAGAAGGTCATGAATGGTCCATTTAAGGAAGGGATAGTCGAGAAATCAGATAGTCCCTGGTCAACTCCCGTCATGTTAGTCCAGAAGAAGGATGGGACCCAACGTTGCTGTGTTGACTTCAGGGCTCTTAACAGTATAACTGAAAAAGACCCATACCCACTGCCAAGAATCAATGATACTCTTGATGCCCTAAGTGGAGCCAAGTGGTTTTTAACTCTGGACTTAAAGTCAGGTTCCATCAGGTAAAAATGGCTGAAGCAGATCGACCTAAGACAGCATTTAGTTATGGCCAAGGTTATGCTGCATTACGCTGGTTAAGATCATTAAAGAACCAAGAGGGACAACTGGCACGTTGGATTGGAAAGATAGACCAGTATAATTATGATATCGAATACAGAGAGAGAAAATCTCATGGAAATGCCGATGGACTGAGCCAAAGACCCTGCAAAAATGACTGCAGAAATTGCTGCAAGAGAGAGGTTGAGCTGACCAGGTGTCATCAAGCTGAAGTAAAAGTGGCTGAAGAAGTTGATGATGGTGAAATGGAACCAGGTATATATATATTAAATCAGAGCAGGAGAAAGACCACGATTTGAAGCCAATAATTGATTTTCTGAAAGCAAGTGTTTTGCGCCCTGCTTGGGAGAAGGTATCTAGTCTAAGCCCTGTGACAAAGAACTATTGGGCACAA
>NW_013790975.1:0-944 GCF_000517525.1 Limulus polyphemus
GATAAATGGACGTTTCATCTCTTAAGTACCCAGTGTTTGGAGTTGTTCTAGCACATATTTCGTTTTGTTGCTGATAACTGTCAATAGGCTATCTTTTCATTATGGCGTCTAAAGTTATAAGTCTATACACAAAACTTTATCTAATTAGTATAGTAATAAAATGCCTATTTTCTTTTTCATAGTTTAACATTTTAAAAATTATTTTCCTCTTTCGGTTCTAGTTCAAGTGGACCTACCAGTGGTTACTGATCAGAAAATAATTCCCCACTTTGTATCTAATTATTATAACAAACAAAAACAATTCACAATAGCTCTCCGTTTGTTTGGTTACAATTAATTAGAATTTTGTCTAACTATAAGGCCAGCTTAAAACTTTAGAATCACACTATTTAACGTAATAAATAAAAATCTTTATTTTTACTAATTCTTATTTATCGCTTGGATTACATTGAGTTAATCTAACTTTGATTTCTATTGCTTACAAACTCTAATCTCACACACCCATATACAGAAGCATCCAAAAACAGGTGCAGGACATTTAAAACACTACCTTGTTCCTAACATGGCTTCTCTGTTCACAACTGTTTAAATATGCACTTATACAACTACAAGTTAGTTCCTCCGTTCACTATTAAAATGACTTTACTAATATGCATTTAGATTGTTATGTAGATAATTCCTGACTATGCTCTTTCCATTAATTTTCTCTTCAAATCTCTTTCAATATACACTTATGTAGTTACAAGTTAATTTCTGATTATACACTCAACATGACGTTTCTGTTCACATCTCTGTCAATATACACTTATGTAGTTACAAGTTAATTTCTGATTATACACTCAACATGACATTTCTGTTCACATCTCTGTCAATATACACTTATGCAGTTACAAGTTAATTTCTGATTATACACTCAACATGACGTTTCTGTTCACATCTCTGTC
>NW_013790976.1:0-609 GCF_000517525.1 Limulus polyphemus
CGACATGTTGGAATTTATATTGATGCTCTGAAGACGCTTGTTGAGTCTAACCCAAGGCAACACACTCGTGAAATGGTCCTGAGATTGCATGTCTCTCATGAAACAATACGTAAACATTTAAGGAATATGGGAAAACTCCATAAAGAAGCTGTTTGAGTGCCTCATGAACTCTTCAATGATCATCGCTTCCAACGTGTGAACGTTGCTTCATCTCTTCTTGCACGTAATGCGCGTGAATCATTTTTGGATAGAATTATCACCGGTGATGAAAAATGGATTCTCTATGCGAATATTAACCGCCATAACAATGGCTCAGTCCTAGATAAAAACCACTTCCGATACCAAAACTTGGACTCCATCCTCAGAAAGTGGGACATCAAAGGAGTAATTCATTTCGAACTCCTCAAATCACAGCGAACTGTCAAGCAGAGAGCTATAGTCAGCAACTGGAACGTCTAAATCAAGCCCTTCATCAAAAATGCCCTTCACTCGTCAAACGGAAAGGTGTTCTTCCTCTCCACGACAATGTACGTCCACATGTGGCTCATTTGATGCAACACAAGATTATGGAATTGGGTTATGAAGTTCTCCCGCACCCACCATATTCTC
>NW_013790977.1:0-609 GCF_000517525.1 Limulus polyphemus
GCTAGAGGAAAAAGAAAAGAAACAAGAAGAACGAGAAATTAAACAAGAAGAGAGATTACAGCAGTTGTTGGAGGAAAAAGAAAAGAAACAAGAAGAGAAATTACAGCAGTTGTTAGAGGAAAAAGAAAAGAAACAAGAAGAGAGACAACAACAGTTGCAAGAAAACCTGCAACAGTGGCAGCTCGAACAACAAAATAAACAAGAAGAAAGATTACAGCAGTGGCAAGAAAATCAACAACAATGGCAAGAAGTACAAATGGAAAACATCAGTAAATTTAAAAGCGAATTAGATACGTTAAAGAAAGATTTGTTGTGTGTTACACAAGGAGGATACATTGACCATCGACTTAATCAGCCCCAGACAATGGCAAGCCCCTTACAGAGCCCGCAGTTAAACCCTAATGCAGACATATTCAGTCCCGTTAGAAGTCACATCCCAGATATGAATGTCAGTAATAGGATTGATCCAGTGCGAAGGAAGCCACAAGAATTCGATGGGAAGGCACCGTGGGAAGCATATAGAGCACAATTTGAGCTACTGGCAGAGATGAATGGATGGACAGAGGAGCAGAAAGCTGTATATCTGGCAACAAGCTTGAAGGGACGACC
>NW_013790978.1:0-609 GCF_000517525.1 Limulus polyphemus
CCCTCTTGTGTCTTTGTGGGTAAATCATTGTTTTCTGTGTTATGCAATTTATCATCATTATCTTGCTTCTGTGTAGTTGATTCATTCTCATCTTTAACCTCATTGTTTTCTGTGTTATGCAATTTATCATCATTATCTTGCTTCTGTGTAGTTGATTCATTCTCATCTTTAACTTCATTGTTTTCTGTGTTATGCAATTTATCATCATTATCTTGCTTCTGTGTAGTTGATTCATTCTCATCTTTTACCTCTATGGTTAAATCATTCTTTTCTGTGTTTTGCAAATCAACATTATTATCCCGCTTCTCTATGGTAGATTCATTATCACACTTTCCAAGATCACCCTGAATCTCTGTGAATAAATCATTGTTTTCTATCTTTTGTAATTCATCAGCGTTATCCTCCTTCTGTGTAGATGATTCATTCCCATCTTCTTCATAACTCTCTTGTGTCTTTGTGGATAAATCATTGTTTTTCGTGTTCTCCAATTTATCATCTTTATCCTGCTTCTGTGTAGTTGAGTCATTCTCATCTTTCACCTCATCGTTTTCTGTGTTTTGCAAATCAATATTATTATCCTGCTTCTCTGTGGTAGGATCATTGTCATAC
>NW_013790979.1:0-609 GCF_000517525.1 Limulus polyphemus
TCGTACTTTTGTGTTTATTTTGTCGAATAAACTGTGGGGTCAGCAGCGTGAACTTTGTAAGTTGTCGGTAAACTATCTCACCCCTTTTTGGTGGTTACTCTCGTTCAACCGAGCTGAGCTCGTGCGTATTTGAACGTTACTGTAGATATGATAGTAACAAAGCTTTTCAGTACTTGAATATCATTTCTTTGAACTTTCAAACAAGTTTATTTCAACATATGTCCGTGTATGTTGTTTCAGAATAGAGACAAAACTAATTGCCACTACTAACAAATGTTTTAACAGTATATAGTACAGGTGGTTTCAATAAACACCCCCTGAGCCTGACCCCTTCTTACTTGATACATCCTGTTAGAAGAGATTACCAAACAATACAGACACCATAAATTACAAAGAAAATTACTTTACAGCACTTAAAAGATTAGTCCTGGTCACATTCCTCTCATTACAGGCAAGATTTATGTTGGAATGTCATAGCTTCCCTGTATGAATCTATTTAGCCTGTTTAACAACCAACATATGGGTTTTATTGTTGTCACTACTGAGTTTGAACCATTTGCAAAATATCAGAATAAACTATATATATATATATATATATATATCAGTTAG
>NW_013790980.1:0-1669 GCF_000517525.1 Limulus polyphemus
AAATACCGTCTTATCTGTAAGGTACCGAAGACTCATCTACTATTATATATATATATATATATATTTCATAATAATCACGTCTGTGTGAATTGGAAGTTTGTCCTATAGGATGTTTCATTCACCAATCCAGTATTCATCTATACGTATTGGTAATTTAGTTGTTTGTTTCAAATGATTCTTTTGGATGTAACAATGTACACCACCAGGTCTCACAACATACATCCGTTAACATGGTATATTGTGAGAACTGTCTTTTCCTTAGCACTGAAGCTGCATATTAGAAACTATAGAAAGTCTGACAGTTTACTATTTTATATTTATAACTATGAACACTATTCTATATTAGTAGAAAAAATTATTGATTATCTTTTCAGATTTTTACTTAAGTAACCAATTAAAAAAAAATGTAACAATTAGTCCCGATTTCCGCTACTCTCTTTACGATATAAATGTATTAAGAAAATGCTTTGACGGTAAGAAGAATATAGAAACAGTGGCAGTATGATCTAGTGAAAATCTCAAGTATGAATATCTACTGATGTCTATCAATATTCTATTTCATTATCCTTGGTTGTTCTAATCAAAGACCAAAACAGGTTGAGCTTTTCAGAATAACAGAAGAATACTTTATAAAAGAGGGTTTATTCACAGTTAAGCAGAAAGCTGCACAATGGGCTATCTGTGCTCTGTAAATGTTTTATTCCTATAGAGAATGACGGATCTCTATTTCGCCCACCTTCCACCCCCCAGTGGCACAGCGGTATGTTTGCAGATTTACAACTCTTAAAACCGGAATCCGATACCTGTGATGGGTAAATTAGGGACGGCTATCGCAGGTAGCACCATTCATTACAGGCTGACATGAAGGTAAAAGAGTAGCCCAAGAGTTCGCGGTGGTTGGTGATGACATAGCTGCCTTCTCTCTAGTTTTACACTGCCGCCAACTCTTGGGCTACACTTTTACCAACGCCGTCACGGCTGAAATGGCGAGCATTTATTGGTGGGACGGGGATTTGAACCCGCGACCCTCAGATTGTGAGTCGAGCATCCTAACCACCTGGCCATGCCGGGCCAGTTAAGGAAAAAGAAAACAATAAAGTGATCACCAGTATATACAGAAAAACCCATGCCGTCAACATGGCCCACACATAAGATTTAGTCACCACCTCTCATAAAAAAATATCTCCCACTTCACCTACGTTAATCGTGCTATACAACTTTGTACCCACAAAGAAGACTTACAAACTGTATTCAACTACTTAAAGAATGTAGCATTATCTAGAGGTTTAACTCCAACATCGTAAATAGGACATTTAATAAACTTCAAACTATGAAAAATATCATGATAACCCGAGGCTTCTATCGACAACATAAAAAAACGACTCGCGATCTGAGGGTCGCGGGTTTGAATCCCCGTCCCACCAATAAATGCTCCCCATTTCAGCCGTTATAATGTACGGTCAATCCCCCTATTCGTTGCAGACTCAGTTGAATCACCAATTTGCAACACCACGATCGGGTAAAGTATTGTTTGTTTGTTTTTTGAATTTCGCACAAAGCTACACGATGGCTATCTGCGCTAGCCGTCTCTAATTTAGCAGTGTAAGACTAGAGGGAAGGTAGGTAGTCATCACCACCCACCGGAACTGATTGGCTGTAATGTGAGATT
>NW_013790981.1:0-609 GCF_000517525.1 Limulus polyphemus
GAAATGTCTCATAACAAACTCCAGTTTGCGTTAAAACAAAGTTAAGAATAATAAAACTTCGAATGATTTTAAAGACTTTGAGATTTAAACGTTAATAAAGGAGAAATTATATGCACAACGTAAGACATTCCTACTGTCATGCCAGAACATTTGCATCTAATTACATAATGATTGGGGTATTATTGCTACCAGAGGGCGCTATACAACATGTATAGGAGAGCCACGATTAAAAAGTATGAACTGAAATGAACAAAATATATTTACTTAGTTACAATCTAGTTTTTGTTCAAATAAGGTTGTGACCTTATTTCAGATAATATGGCGTTTTATGCGTTATAATGTTCGAATCCCCGTCACACCAAACCTTTCAGCCGTAGGGGCGTTATAATGTGACTGTCAATTCCACTATTCGTTGGTAAAAGAGTAGCCCAAGAGTTGGCGGTGGGTGGTGATGACTAGCTGCCTACCCTCTAGTTTTTCACTACTAAATTAGGGACGGCTAGCGTGTAGCTTTGCGCGAAATTCAAAACAAACCAAACTATTTTAATGATTAATAATCCGTTATTAGGCGTTATTAATTAACACAACCTTTGAATCTGTACTTCATTA
>NW_013790982.1:0-609 GCF_000517525.1 Limulus polyphemus
AAACAAATAATTCTATGCCCCCCAGTGGCACAGCGGCATGTCTGGGGACTTACAACGCTAGAAACCGGGTTTCGATACCCGTGGTGGCCAGAGCACAGATAGCCCATTGTGTAGCTTTGTGCTTAATTACAAACAAACAAACATACCCAAATATTTATTTCGCAGAGAGCATTAGCAAATAAATAAAACAAACATTCTAAACATTTATTGGTTTATTTCTGAAATAAAGAGCAACAACTACCTGTATATCTCTACTCATTTTTTTAATTTCTTTTCTTGACCAAAATGGGAATTTCAGTTAGGAAAATATGACAAATTAGATAATAGATTAGGTCTCTACGTTACGTTTTCTTTATCGAAATTCACAATTGACAATTAAATAAATAACTAGTTGGTCCGCTAAATGATAATTAATTACGACGTTATCCAAACACCTAAAGTGTTTTAAACTATTAGAGTAGAGGGAACCCTTATACATCAAAAACCAAACATATCACCAACTGCCCGGCATGGCCAGGTGGATAAGGCGCTCGACTCACAATCTGAGGGTCACGGGTTCGAATCCGCATACCACCAAACATGCTCGCCCTTTCAGCCGTGGGGGCGTTA
>NW_013790983.1:0-608 GCF_000517525.1 Limulus polyphemus
TTTGAAAGTGAAATGTACTTCTGACAAACACGTAGAACGCACGATTGTTTGCAAAGATAATTAACTTTGTTCCTACTCAATTTTCAACTATTCTACATTCAAGAACAAAATTTAGTTATAAAAAATTTGATAATGCAATTCCTAACGTTCTATTACAAATACAACTATAATCGTTCTTCGAAAGTTTTAATAATCAGGTCAGCACCATAATAATTCGTGTTGTTCTAAATAGCTTATATAAATAGTGTTCAGAAACTAGAGAAGGTAAAGATAAAACACATAGAACTAAATCATATTATAAGAAAACGATGCTTTGCTGTAGGACACACTGTAAACATGTGGAAATAACGTGAACCAATACATATAATAAGAAAACCACGCAAAATATGATTTAACTGTGAGTATCACTAAAACAATGCTTTATCATACGGAGTGAAACACGTGAGCTATGAATAACACGCAAAGTAAAAAAACCGAGTAGAAAAATGTTTAAAACATTAATTAGCGTAAAGAACCTGAAAGCGTTATAAACACTTGAAGAATTAAATAACTATAAAAAAACTTTCAAAGCGACATGGAAAATGCATTAATAGAGGATTATAACAAAG
>NW_013790984.1:0-989 GCF_000517525.1 Limulus polyphemus
CCGTTTGTTTAAAGCACAAAGTATAAATTAGATGATGCCCGTTTGTTGTAAAACACAAAGTATCACAGTGCCCAGCACGAGTATCGAAACCCTGAGTTTAGGATTTGGAACTCGCAGACTTACCGCTGAGCCACAAAGGGCTAAAAGACGTAATCAAAAACAACCATAACTATCAAAGTTAATGTTGTCACAATAGAACCTAAACACAAACTCCTCCAAAGTTCACTCCACGAGGTCACGTAGGTTTAAGTAACTAATACTAAAGTTTTCTCTATCTTTTTACTGGTCAGCAAGAACGATTAACAGTGCTTTGTTCCAAGGTTCCTTAGCATTACAAACAAATAGTGGAAAACACCAGTGTATCCACTTTCACGAGTTTGTTTTCGTGGTTTAACTATCGTCCAAACAACGTTTATTTTATCTCACTGTGCTGTTATAAAACAGAGAAAGTTTCGGTTTCAACGCCGAGACATAGGAAACCAAAAGGACTAACATCTGTTATAAAAAAAAAAAAATTCTGTACTTAACTATTCTTATAAAAACGTTTAGGCCTAACAGTGTCCAATACTTCTCCAGCTTTTAAAGTATTATAATGCATCTATAAATAGCGTTTCTTAAAAGATCTTTGTCTATCGTCGTCCAGCCGAACTGGTGAGTTGTGATACTGAACGAAAACCTTCTTGGTCAACGACTTGTTGGAGATAAAAGACATATTGTATATGATCATGCCGGGTTAATCTGGTGAAACAACGTCTCTGTACATCCGATATTAAACAAAGTTTTCAGTTTTACTAACAGGATGATTCCTTTACTTATTTACAGTTAACTTAATTATTATAACAATGAAAGTTCACATTCTTGACGGGCAGCGAACGTCTACTATTCCTGTCTCTACTGCCACAGTTTGGGCAGCGAATGTCTACTATTCCTGTCTCTACTTCCACAGTTTGGGCAGCGAACGTCTACTATTCCTGTCTCTACTGCCACAG
>NW_013790985.1:0-609 GCF_000517525.1 Limulus polyphemus
ATAGTTCCTGGAAGATCTTGACCACTGAATTCTGTGTTAAATGTTCTGTAGTTCCTTGAAGATCTTGACCACTGAATTCTGTGTTAAATGTTCTGTAGTTCCTTGAATATCTTGACCACTGAATTCTGTGTTAAATGTTCTATAGTTTCTTGAAGATCTTGATCACTGAATTCTGTGTTAAATGTTCTGTAGTTCCTTGAATGTCTTGACCACTGAATTCCGTGTTAAATGTTCTATAGTTCCTTGAAGATCTTGACCACTGAATTCTGTGTTAAATGTTTTATACTTCCTTGAAGATCTTGACCACTGAATTCTGTGTTAAATGTTCAATACTTCCTTGAAGATATTGGCCACTGAATTCTATATCGTTTGGATTGTGTATGTAACCGTATTTTTGTATTAAATTATTGAATATTCTCTAGTTGGAGAATAATTGTGTATTAAAATAAAAACTACTGTTCGCTTCAGAGCTAGTATTTTGTTCAAGAATATTGAAAACATAGAGAAATAAAATATTTAATCTTTTAATATCCCAAATAAGAATAATTATCACTACTTTTTAGTTTTGCATATATCTAAATATTTATTTTTTAATGGAGGGCTTATAAC
>NW_013790986.1:0-611 GCF_000517525.1 Limulus polyphemus
CTGCTATAGACAAATAAACAAATGTAATAAAATTCATATTAAAACAAATTTTTGAATTAAAAATACAAAACTCAGGTATTTGTCAAAATATATATTGAATTTTGAACATATACGCATCAAAGATTTAATTATAAATTTAATAAAATTAAAATGGGATCAAATACCTAAAAATAATCCTTTAATAAAGGAAAAAAAATCATATATAGTTATTGATTTTAAGAATAACATATATGATGACCTTTCTTGATCCATGAAAGTGTTCAAGAAAATAGTTTTCCTATTAAATCAGTGCAGCCTATAGTTAGTTTTGAATATAATAAACTTATAGGCCCTCTTATTTTCAATTAAAAAAATGTTATTGAAGATTTCAAGCAAATAGATATTGAGAAATTACTTTGTAATTATAATAACAATGAAGTTAAGGATCCTTTTCATAAACATATAGTTACAGGTAATTTAGAGATCATTAAAAATAAAAAAATTGCAAACAATATTGAAAAAAGAATTAAATTAGGATAAACAAACTAAAAAATGTGAACTATTGTTTATTGGGATTTATTCAATAAAACTATATTAGTTCAGCGAGTACTGCAAACTATGTTATTTAAATT
>NW_013790987.1:0-609 GCF_000517525.1 Limulus polyphemus
ATGGACTTGCTACTTCTCTGCTGAATACATAATAAAACTAAGTTTCTTTAGCTAAGTAATCAAGATAATCCTTTACCACAGAAACTGTCTCAGCAAGAGAGTAACTTGTTTAAAATAAGTAAACAATTTCTAAAGCTGACTTCAACGTGAAAAATACAATACATATTTTTGGTATTAATTTCAAAAGGCAAATTATATACAGTAGTTTTTCAACCTGTGGTTAATTTATTATGCGACCTACTCCAGCCTATACGAGAGTCATGAAAGTTACAGAATATGTTATCTCACTCAGTCCTTTACATTCGCCCCCCAGTGGCACAGCGGCATGTTTGAGGACTTACAACGCTAGAAACCGGGTTTCGATACCCGTGGTGTGCAGAGCACAGATAGCCCATTGTGTAGCTTTGTGCTTAATTCCAAACAAACAAAACAAATCCTTTACATTCTTGTATTTCTTTTTGGGCTCACACTATAAAGTTAAATTTTGATGTAAGTGTATAATTTACTGAGGATTGGGATGTAATCATAGTGAAGTTTATTGGTATATAGAAATGTTTCACTATTCTTAGACGTCTACCTCGATAAGGTAATTCATTAATTTCATTCATC
>NW_013790988.1:0-604 GCF_000517525.1 Limulus polyphemus
TACTATGTACTAATCAAAAAGAAGACTAAGATTTAACGATACTGTGTACTGTACAATAAAAAGACACAAGATTTAACGATACTGTGTACTATCAATAAGAAGACAAGATTTACCAATACTGTGTACTGTCAATAAGTAGACACAAGATTTATTAATACCGTTTACTCTCAATAAGAAGACACAAGATTTAACACTACTATGTACTATCAAAAAGAAGACAAGATTTAACGACACTGTGTACTGTCAATGAGAAGACACAAAATTTAACAATACTATGTAATGTAAATAAGAAGACACAAGATTTAACAATACTGAGTCCTTTCAATAAGAAGATACAGGATTTATCAATAATGTGTACTGTCAAAAAGAACAAACATAATTTAACAATACTGTGTCCTGTCAAAAGGAAGATACAGGATATATCAATACTGTGTACTGTCAAAAAAAAGACACAAAATTTAACAAAATTGTATCCTGTCAATAAGAATATACAGGATTTATCAATACTGTGTACTGTCAATAAGAAGACACAAGATTTAACGATACTGTGTACTATCATAACAAGTCATCAGATTTAATGATACTGTGTACTATCAATAACAAG
>NW_013790989.1:0-609 GCF_000517525.1 Limulus polyphemus
GGGTTCTTTCTTGACCATCTTTCTGAGAGACCAGATGAACACAGGCGAGACCAGGCAGTTCGCGCGGCGACAGTAACCCCTGAAGTTTCTTGCCAGATTCTTTAGAGATCTTTGAATGATCCTACAGGTTCATGTATTTCAAAACACCATCGCCAGCTACTGTAGAAGCTTTTTTTTTCCTACCCATTCTCTTCCGCTGCTCCACAAAGCCAGTCTCTCAATATCTCTGCAGCCAGTGTCACACAATAGACTGATTAAATTTATTTTTTCTAGCAACATGCCTTGTCGAAGGTCTTTATGTGCGCAAAGAAACAACGACTGCTTATTTCCGCGGAGTTATCTCGCAACCCTTGAATGTGGTAGCATCATATACAAGTTATAGCAGGTAGGCTTCTAAACTGACTCTCAGTTAAAAACCTCTATTTGCAGTCAAAATACGACTAATGCAATACCCAGACAGCCTATATAGTTGCTGATGTAATAATTAGATAGTATGGATGATGATCCATGAAACATATTTGTACCTACACGCATTAGCGCCTTAAAATAGACGATGATTCTGAAAAAAGTGTGAAAATATTAGGTGATGCAATAATTTTTTTCACCTCA
>NW_013790990.1:0-824 GCF_000517525.1 Limulus polyphemus
AAAAAAAATATTTCGTTTCATATCCTCTACGTGCAAAATTTTTAAAGGCTTAGCAACCTACATCAAGTAGCAACCCAAGTACAAAGGTCGTAATTAGAAGAGATAATTGTTTGCTTTACTTCTTTATTTCCTGTCTATGTTTTCTGAAAAATAAGTTTAAGAACTTATTTCTAAATAGCAATAATCTATATACATATATAATGTATAATAATTGAAATGTAACTGTATTTTACAAAATACTAGTCTACTAAAACAAAGCCAAGACAGGTGACTTTGTAAAGACTAAAGGTCAGTTTTATATTATTGGATACAGTACATGAGAGCACGTGTAACTTCTGTATTGTTAGCCAGGCATGGCTGAAAGGTTAATATAATAAATGTATAATGTTTAAGCTATTTAGTTTAAACTTTTATGTTTTTTGTGTTATAATTTGTAGTCTTTCTAGAACGAAAGAGGCATAATTTATATTTATTTCCTAATTTTTTAGTATTGTTACAAGGTCGGTCAAATCTACTGAACCTGTACAAATAACATGTAAAGTTTTTTCGTAAGAAACATTTGATAACTATCTGGACATTATAAAGATTTTGCATGTGAAATTTGAATATTTTCTGATGCATAAAAGTATTTTTAATCTTGAAATGAAAATTACTTTGCATGATAGATAGGCAAGATGTGAAAAGAAAAAAAGGCATGAGAAAAACATTGCTTTACAAACCTTAAGACTTAATAAAACAAAATCAGATATCTTGCGTATGAAAGCATTGTAATGTTTACTGATAAACTGCCAAATTTCGTTAACATTAGCATACTAATTTAAAAG
>NW_013790991.1:0-609 GCF_000517525.1 Limulus polyphemus
TCAGGAATTGGAAAGCATGGCACAAAAGGCCTACCCAACTGCACCACCTGATCTCCTCAAGTTGTTGCTGAGGGATCAGTTCATAGATGCCTTGGACAGTTCACAACTTAAGATACAAGTGAAGCAAGCACACTCCTTTACCATGCAGGATACAATGGCCAGAGCTCTCGAATTTGAATCCTACGTTAAGTCCAGCACAGAGGTACCAAGGTTGGTACAGTCATCTGGATTCAAGGCCAGAAAAGGTTAGCTTTCAGAGAAGTTTGAGGGACTTTGCTGGCACTGTAACAAACCTGGGCACAAGAGAGCTCAATGCTGGCAACTTCAACACAGGAAAGACTGCTACCCAGAAAGGCTGTTGGAACGGTGGGGAGCAAGGACATCTAAGGAGCCAGTGTAAAAAAATACTACCAACAAGTCGGCCTCAAGGAGACCAGTAGTGGCTGGTGTTGAGGGACACCCACCAACCCCGATTATGAAAGTCCCAACAGCTAGGTGTAAAATGCCAAGCACACACAGCATCTATGTGACAGGAAAGGTGCAACTTTGTCATAGACTCTGCATCTCAGCAAACCCTTGTGAGCATCAAGGTGTTAGATCACGAAGGAG
>NW_013790992.1:0-3002 GCF_000517525.1 Limulus polyphemus
ATAGAGTGTTAATTATTTTTTACTTTTGTAAGTAACATAATTTGTTACTCTTTAAGGTTTATACTATGCCAGAATACCTAAATTATTTTAAACATTTCACGGGATGTCTCTAGTTGCAAAGAAGTTTCTATGACTTAGGAACATCTCTGACAATAATAAAGATATGGATATTTACGTAAAAACATACAACAATATAGCAATAAATAATTTAAAACGACACTTGTGTAAAACATTATATTTACAATTAAATGGAATATAATGTTAAAATCATTACACAAGAAATAGTTATTAAAGCAAGTACTTGCCCTAAAAAAGGCTCTAAATATATTTTGGTGTCCTATGACACCATCTACTTCATAAAAACTTTTACAAAATGTTTGTATTTAAGTAAAACATACAACAATATATACAATATTTACAAAAACAAATACTATTAACAAAAACTATGGTAAATGTATGAATGTGTAGGTAAAATTAGCAACACGTACATCATGTCCTAGAGTAACCATCAACAATAATAAATACACAAAATGTGACAAAATATTATTTTTAGATAACGACACCAATACTTCTATAGAAAAATATAATTCAAATGCACTTACCGATATTTTGGTGAAAACATACAACAATAATGCTAATACAGATAAATAAATCCTTATACGTTGCCCTCCAAACCTCTTTCTCACTAAAAATGGGAAAATTTATAATAGCTGGTACCACAGTAAACTGTGCGAAACATCATATTTTAACTGTTTCTAATTGATATCCCATTTCAGTCGTGATCCCCCATAATCTTACCATAAGTACATATGTTAAAAGCCTCTTGCAGTTCACAGCTACTAACTACGATAACAATTGATATCTGCTCTTCACAACCTTACCATAAATACTTATGTTAACAGTCTCTTGCAGTTCATAATTATGACAACGATTGATATCTGATCGTCACAACCTTATTCCAACTACTATCATCTCAAATACCTTCTCAATAATTTCTAAATACTGAAGAAGATTAGCAGCCAAAATATTGTAAAAAACTGATATCCGCTCCCCTCAACGTTACCGTTAGTACTTATGTTAACAACCGCTTGCAGTTCACCGCTACAAACCATGACAACGATTGACATCTGATCCCCCATAATCTTACCATAAGTACATATGTTAAAAGCCTCTTGCAGTTCACAGCTACTAACTACGATAACAATTGATATCTGCTCTTCACAACCTTACCATAAATACTTATGTTAACAGTCTCTTGCAGTTCATAATTACTAACCATGACAACGATTGATATCTGATCGTCACAACCTTACTGTAATCACTTGTGAAGTTAACAACTTGGCTTCAAACGAATTGACCGAACACTGGTGTATCTATAAAGAAAACCCAGGATTGAAACACCCTTGGGAATGTGAATACCGGTATTCAATTGAGAAAAAAAAGTTAAAATTCAGAAGTATAACAGAAATATGAGACTTTTAATACTAATCCATCTGCAATAGCCCATCATATCATACAATAACGTGGATAATACTAAAATAGTAGGATGAAAACAACACACACAAGAAGATGTCAAACTTGGACACCCATTCTGAAACCATTCAAATAACTTAGTTGATTTAAGTCCTAACGAGGGAAAACTATCTAAAGACCCAACGTATTTTGTTTGTTTGTTTTTGAATTTCGCGCAAAGCTACACGAGGGCTATCTGCGCTAGCCGTCCCTAATTTAGCAGGTAAGACTAGAGGAAAGGCAGCTAGTCATCACCGCCCACCGCCAACTCTTGGGCTACTCTTTTACCAACGAATAGTGGGATTGACGGTCACATTATAACGCCACCACGGCTGAAAGGGCGAGCATGTTTGGTGTGACGGGGATTCGAACCTGCGACCCTCAGACTGCGAGTCGAGTGCCATAACCACCTGGCCATGCCGGGCCCAGACCCAATGGAGAGGAAGACGGTGTGTATTAACTGCAAAATATTTAGAAGCTACGACACAATAGACACAATACAGGAAGAGAGGCAATTATTTGAAGTTCTGGATACAAATGTGGTAAGTGAAATTACCACCAACTGTATTGTAACAACAGAGCAGAAGAGAATAATTCGTCTTGTCAATTGTGTTCTAACGTAAATGAACCAGACTCTGTGAACTTTCACGAAAAGAGACGATTATTTAAAGCTATGAATGCAACTGTGGTGATTAATTGTGTAACGAACATTTGTATACACCTGGATTGTGTGCTGTTTGTTTATTGTTTAAATATATCGCCAACAAGTCACAGACACCTACTCTAAAGAATCCTGCTCACACATACGTAAAAATTGACAAACCCTAAGTGTTTATCTCAATTGTTACTGTTTATTAATTATTAATTAGTCATTTCTCTTTATCATTAGGTACTAATTACTAAATAGTGTTTATGCTACGTTTCGGCTCCTAGTCTGCTGCCATCGTCTGGGAAGTCTTGAGAAGGACTGTTTTATAAAGAATATAAACACCACGAATAAGCAGAAATAAATACCAGACAATCAGCCATATTGCCACATGTGAAAAGTCTGTATGAAAACTTATATAAAGTGAGAACCATATTGTATTGTAACAACAGACTAGAGAAGAATAATTCGTCTTGTCATTTGTGTTCTATAGTAACTGAACAAACCTGTGTGGACGTTTGACATAGATTATGTGTTTGTAAGCTTAGACATAAAGAGCGAATAGTGGCGATTTTTTTTAAGTGAAATTATCATCTCTCACTAACTTTGTCTTACTTGAACTACATTTTGGACGCGTATTTTTAAATAGCCCAACTGAGGTCTAGAGCTTTCCCCCCACTACGAGATATTATGATGTAATAACACTGGATAAAGTCTTAGAAGGTTGTAGTAACATGACGCAGTAATATAACAACTGCCAATTTACCACAGTTGAACTACACAACGTATGATTCGCACAGTTACGTAAACAAACTATCGCTTCTAAAAATAACTAAATTTAACA
>NW_013790993.1:0-607 GCF_000517525.1 Limulus polyphemus
GTTAAAAACAAAATCATAAAGTAGTAACACATTCAAAAAATGATGCAGTCGGTATGTCTGCGGACTTACAACGCTAGAATCCGGGTTTCGATACCTGTGGTGGGCAGAGCACAGATAGCCCATTGTGTAACTTTGTGCTTGATTATAAACAAACTTACAACGCTAGAATCCAGGTTTCGATACCTGTGGTGGGCAGAGCACAGATAGCCCATTGTGTAACTTTGTGCTTGATTATAAACAAACAAACAAATCCGAAACGGTATTTTCATCCTGAACGCCACGTTCTGGGACACATGTGAACTAAACTACCAAGTGAGAGAAGTTTAGCCATCCGTAAAGTAGAACAGGTAGGATAGTCAGGATTCTCCAATACTAGCTCCAGGTTTGTACAATACTATGCTCCAGTATTATCCGATATATGATTCTTTGGAGTACTCCGATTACACAGGCCTGCGATGGTTTTATTATTTACACAGGCCTGCGATGGTTTTATTATTTACACAGGCCTGCGATGGTTTTATTATTTACACAGGCCTACGATGGTTTTATTATTTACACAGGCCTGCGAGTTTTATTGTTAACACAGGCCTGCGATGGTTTTATTGTT
>NW_013790994.1:0-1772 GCF_000517525.1 Limulus polyphemus
TTCATTCCAGCCGTTAATTATTTTTTTTCATTACTAAGTGACATTCTGCTACTGGTTCGTTTCTGACATAAATAATAAGCACTTGCATTGGTGGCCATGTCACTGACATTTCGATATGAAAAAATCATGAATCAGCAGCATGGAACCATAAAATTTTCCCAGAACGTGCCTCTTACAAAATCAGAGGGTTAAGATTGACTTTACTGATCTTCATGGAATATTGTTATATAATTACAGAGTCATACAGTAGTTCGTAATAACCATCAAATTGAGCACAGTTGACAAAGGTCAGAAGGTAAGTCAAAACGCTAAAAGGCGAGTTTCGACTACCGCGGTGGGCAAAGCCATCAAATACACTGACAGAAAATTCAAAGAAGCTCTTCTCACCGAACAACTACGACCACAGATGAATAGGGACAAAGGATGGCGCCTATAATTTTAATTATTTTATTTTATTTTTTATCCTACGTTTTTGTTATTTCACTCTACTACAGGTAGGAGTCAATTATTTTAACAACAAGCTTTACTACTTAATATCTCAAAAGCACGTTATACATTCGAATAGAAGTTATTATTTAAACCATTTGAAGCTTTGTACTGTCAGTTTCGGTTTGTGTTTTAGTGAACGTTCCTGAAGAAGCTGTAAAGCGAAACTTTGAGTGTTTAATTAAATAAAAACAACATTTCGGTGTTATAAGGTCGTTTATGTCTAGTATTAATATGTCTTCTATAAACCAATATGCACTACAGAAATTAAATACTGGTTGTAGCTTTGTTTAAAGCAAAGCCACGTTGGGCTACCTGATTTTCGCGTCCGTAAACTTAAAGTTGTCTCACCGTGAAATCTGATTGTGACAAAAGTTCACTTGAGGTGTCGTACAAGTTAAAAGTACCAATACAAAGTTCACTTGAAGTGTCGTACAAGTTAAAAGTACCAATACAAAGTTCACTTGAAGTGTCGTACAAGTTAAAAAGTACCAATACCAAGTTCACTTAAGGTGTCGTACAAGTTAAAAATACCAATACCAAGTTCACTTAAGGTGTCATACAAGCTAAAAGTACCAATACCAAGTTCACTTAAGGTGTCGTACAAGTTAAAAGTACCAATACAAAGTTCACCTAAGGTGCCGTACAAGTTAAAAGTACCAATACCAAGTTCACTTAAGGTGTCGTACAAGTTAAAAATACCAATACCAAGTTTACTTAAGGTGTCATACAAGTTAAAAGTACCAATACCAAGTTCACTTAAGGTGTCGTACAAGTTAAAAGTACCAATACCAAGTTCACTTAAGGTGTCGTACAAGTTAAAATACCAATACCAAGTTCACTTAAGGTGTCATACAAGTTAAAAGTACCAATACCAAGTTCACTTAAGGTGTCGTACAAGTTAAAAGTACCAATACCAAGTTCACTTAAGGTGTCGTACAAGTTAAAAGTACCAATACCAAGTTTACTTAAGGTGTCGTACAAGTTCACTTAAGGTGTCGTACAAGCTAAAAATACCAATACCAAGTTCACTTAAGGTGTCATACAAGTTAAAAATATCAATACCAAGTTCACTTAAGGTGTCGTACAAGTTAAGAATACCAATACCAAGTTCACTTAAGGTGTCGTACAAGCTAAAAATACCAATACCAAGTTCACTTAAGGTGTCGTACAAGTTAAAAATACCAATACCAAGTTCACTTAAGGTGTCGCAGAAGTTAAAAATACCAATACCAAGTTCACTTAAGGTGTCATACAAGTCAAAAGTACCAATACCAAGTTCGCTT
>NW_013790995.1:0-610 GCF_000517525.1 Limulus polyphemus
TTTGAACAAATGCACTACTTCATTTGGATACAAAGTTATATCTGTTCTTAGAAAAGTTAAAAGAAGATAATTGTTATACAGAATACCAAGAACAAAGGGCATGGATGTACAGTTATTTTTGTAATTAATACCTTAAGACAATATATTGTTAAGTCTCCGTTTGTTAATTGATTTTCCTTAAATTCGTTCCGACGAAACTTTAGCGACACAAGTCCTTTCTTAAATAAAACCAGTTTATTCTTTCCGATTACAACTTTAAGATACACTCAACTTCAGCAGTCGCGCTATAACAAACTATAATTCACGTCTCACGAGCTCGACTTCAACAATACGTCTCTTTCTGACTGCAGTTCAATTATTCATTACCTACACACATTATCCCGCCACGTTGTCACCATCTTCTATATATACGAGCCTACCCTATATCTAGTAATCTCTCGACAATTCCCGAAGGTTCCAGAGAAGAATTGGCGTGATACTAGTCACGTGACCTTGCTGACGCAACACTGCCCCTCCTTAGTATTATTCGTTCCGAACAATAACCACACACAATAGACCAATAACAATAACTTAATTAAAATAGTACAGAATTACAAACAACAAAATTAAC
>NW_013790996.1:0-609 GCF_000517525.1 Limulus polyphemus
TTTTAAAAAATCAATTATTGGCTTCAAATCTTGATCTTTCTCCTGTTCTGCTTTGATATCTATATTTGGTTTCACTTCGACATCATCAACTTTTTCAGTCGCCTTGACTTCAGCTTGATGGCACCTAATCAGTTCAACCTTTTAACAGTTACCGGAACTTGGCCTTTGTTATTCCCAAACGTATTTTTATCAAAATCAATTACAAACTTCCTTGGTAGTAGATAGTCCATTCCTAATATGCATTCGTCTTCAGTGTCAGCCAAATATACTTTCTGTCTGTCCTTTATGCCCATGAGCTCAATAGTTACCCACACTGGTCCCCACAATCTTGTAGAATGTCCTGTCACACCATAAAGCTTCTGTATGGCTTCTGGTACTCCTTCATGATCTAACACCTTGATGCTCACAAAGGTTTGGTGAGACGCAGAGTCTATGACAAAATTGCACCTTTAGCCATCCAGCTTTCCTGTCACATAGACACTGTGTGTGCTTGGCATTTTACACCTAGCTGTTGGGACTTTCATGATGGGGGTTGGTGGGCGTCGCTCAACACCAACCACTACTGGTCTCCTTGAGGCTGACTTGTTGGTAATATTCCTTCTACACTGG
>NW_013790997.1:0-2069 GCF_000517525.1 Limulus polyphemus
ACCTTCATGTACATGTTTCGACAGACAGTCTCCCGCTCCCTTCATGTACAAGTTTCGACAGACAGTCTCCGGCTCCCTTCATGTACAAGTTTCGATAGACAGTCTTCGGCTCCCTTCATGTACATGTTTGGACAGACAGTCTCCGGCTCGGAAAGAGCCGGAGACTGTCTGTCGAAACTTGTACATGAAGGGAGCCGGAGACTGTCTGTCGAAACATGTACATGAAGGGAGCCGGAGACTGTCTCTCGAAACTTGTGCGTGGAAGCCAAGACAATGAATTGCAGTATTCTATCAGAAAATAATGAACTCTTTTAACAAATATAATAATGTAGAAACCAGAGATAAAGTAACAAACATCTTGAACAGTTGATACATAAAACTACTTGTGTTGCTTAGATGAAAACATTGTACTGGGCATGAAGGGAGCCGGAGACTGTCTGTCGAAACATGTACATGGAATAACACGTTGCGATATGTTTGTCCGAATCAACAATGCGAAGTGACCAGTGGTGGAAGCATCAGGTGCAAGTGTGACGATATCTGGGAACTGGACACTGACGGTTTCAGCTGCAAACGTCAGTATTAACATTATATGTTTATGTAAAATATTACCATAATTACTGGAGTAATGTGTGGTATCAAAGATTATCTTGATTACCATAATTACTGGAGTAATGTGTGATATCAGAGATTATCTTGATTATCATAATTACTGGAGTAATGTGTGATATCAGAGATTATCTTGATTACCATAATTACTGGAGTAATGTGTGGTATCAAAGATTATCTTAATTATCATAATTATTGGAGTAATGTGTGATATCAGAGATTATCTTGATTACCATAATTACTGGAGTAATGGGTTATATCAAAGATTATCTTGATTACCATAATTACTGGAGTAATGTGTGGTATCAAAGGTTATCTTGATTACCATGATTACTGGAGTAATGTGTGATATCAAAGATTATCTTGATTACCATAATTACTGGAGTAATGTGTGGTATCAAAGATTATCTTAATTACCATAATTACTGGAGTAATGTGTGGTATCAAAGATTATCTTAATTACCATAATTACTGGAGTAATGTTTGGTATCAAACATTTATTCTTAATAATCTGACATTTTCAGGCTCATAATGTTTATGCTTAATTCAACAAAAGTGTGATTTAATACTTATCAGACGTTAGCTTTCCAGAAAGAGGTATGTTTTTTTATTTCTAACAGTGAAACTCAATGTTTTCTTTTTCTAGTTTGAAAATACATATTTTCATGACCCTACACTTCTATATTGGTTGAAATTATTCCAGTACTTCTTATCAAACTACACGTTTTTACTTTAATAATTCTTATCAAACTACACATTTTTACTTTAATACTTCTCATCAAACTACACATTTTTACTTCAATATTTCTTATCAAACTACACGTTTTTACTTTAATACTTCTCATCAAACTACACGTTTTTACTTTAATACTTCTCATCAAACTACACGTTTTTACTTTAATACTTCTCATCAAACTATACACTTATTAACGTACAGTGTAAGCGACGGATGCTGCTGTCCTAGTCGTCATCCCACTAGTAAGCAATTTAAAACTAGGTATTGCTAATCCCGAACCTTGGGGTTCTTTGACGTGATGTGGTGTTCAGATTGAAAATACCAAATAAGTTTATCTATTCTCACCTTTACATTTTCCAGTTTCGTCTTTCATGGTTCCGAAGCGACACCTACAAATGTATCCTTCTTTCACAGATTCATCCAACACACATTCCGCGTTCTGTTTAGAGCACTTAATTTCTCCATCATTACCCAAACTGCATAGCGGTTTCACTGTAATCGAGAAAACAAAGAGGTTTTTCTAAAAAAATGCTAATATATATAAAATTTAAATATCTCTATTTACATTGAAGTAAAAACGTGTAGTTTGATGAGAAGTATTAAAGACAAAAACGTGGAACGTGTTTCATGGACTTTCTGATATCCAGTTAAACACTAGACCATATCCAGCCTGACATAGTATCCTAATGTATAGATACTATATGTTGTCTGTACAATAAGTGTA
>NW_013790998.1:0-1024 GCF_000517525.1 Limulus polyphemus
TTTTAGTCAGAGTGTAACCTTGTAGTATGTATTCAGTGTTTTACTTTTAGTCAGTCTAACCTTGTAGTATGTATTCAGTGTTTTACTTTTAGTCAGAGTCTAACCTTGTAGTATGTATTCAGTGTTTTACTTTTAGTCAGAGTCTAACCTTGTAGTATTTGTTCAGTGTTTCTCCAGGACGTATTTAAACTCTTGAGTGTGTGTTTTTGGTTTCTATCAGGCGTGGTCCTTCCAACATCGCTCTTGGACCTCTCAAATACATGATGGTGATCAATTAATAATCACTTACATTCATCGTTACTTATAAACTTACATTTCTCTTTAAGATGAAACCAGTGCGTTAGGCTTAGTGTTGTCTATAGTGTTACGTTTCGTAATAATACTTCTTTTGGTGTGAGTTACACACTAATTATATTAGTATAAAATATTATTATTAAAAAATATCATGGCTACAAGCTTGTTTTATCAGAACTTTCAGAATTGGAAAATATTTTATCACAGGGTATATCCAAAATAATATGTAAATAGTTTACAGCATTTAAAGTACACAAGTATATGAAATTGTCATTTGTTTATTTCAAGGTATATCTAAACTTGTAGTGTGGTATTAAATATATGAATGTAGGAAAAAAGTTACAATTTGAAGGTATATTTTTATAATATTTATAAGTTCATAGAAGTTAAATTATTGAATTATTCCATACATTCATGTGATGACTGACATCATATATGCCCGAAAAGTGCACTAGACTCTACATTATATTTAAATACACTTGTCAAGTTTGTAGTGTTGTTTGATCAAAAGGCATGACACTATGAATCTTAATGAAGAAATGCTTAGCTCAGATCAAAAGTTAGTAAATTCAATATATAATGTAAGAAATGTCAGAGGAGCCATCCAGGATCGTAATCTGGACTGATCTCATGTGAGGTCAGGTTAGGCAATCACGTTCCTCGGGTCATATGTAAAACCGTGTTCTACAGGTAGTGGTAATAGAGGCTAGTAGCCTTGTTCCTCATTTAC
>NW_013790999.1:0-606 GCF_000517525.1 Limulus polyphemus
CAAGTAACAAATGGAGACGTAACTATAGTATTTTATTCCTTCTTCCACTAGATTTTGTTAATTTTGATAACGGTCGTTTTAGTCCGTTTTCCACGAGATTTTGTTGACTTTGAAAACGGGTTTTTAGTTTTCTTTTATTAGATTTTGTCGACTTTCATAACGGTCTGTTTAGGGATTCATAGAATAGATTTTATCGATTTTGATAATGTTCTCTTAAGCCTTTCTTATACTATATTTTAATAACATTTTTAATGGTCTTTTTTATCCTTCTTAAACTAGATTTTTTCGACTTTGATAACGGTATTTTTAGCCCTTTTTCCACTTGACTTTGAAAACGACTTTTAAGTTTTTCTTCCACTAGATTTTGTCGACTTTCATAACTGTCTTTTTGGCCTTCATAGACTAAATATTATCGACTTTGATAATTGCCTTTTAATCCTTTCACACAATATATTTTAATAACTTTTATAATAGTGTTTTTATCCTTTTTAAACTAGATTTTTTCGACTTTGATAACGGTATTTTTAGCCCTTTTTCCACTTGATTTTGTTGACTTTGGTAAACGGGTTTTTAGTTTTCTTCCAACTAAATTTTGTCTACTTTGAT
>NW_013791000.1:0-991 GCF_000517525.1 Limulus polyphemus
TAAAGACCTACCAGCCACTACCCATCTATCGTAAAAGACCTACAAGTTACTATCCATCTATATTAAAAGACCTACCAGTTACCATCAATCTATATTAAAGACCTACTAGCCACTATCCATATATAAAGAAAGACCTACAAGACACTATCCATCTGTATTAAAAGACCTACCAGTCACTATCCATCTGTATTAAAAGACCTACCAGTCACAATCCATCTATAATAAAATACCTACTAGTTACCATCGATCTATATTAAAATACCTACCAGCCACTATCTATCTATAATAAAAGACCTACCAGTCACTATCCATCTATAATGAAACACCTACCAGCCACTATCCATCTGTATTAAAAGACCTACCAATCACTATCCATCTGTATTAAAACACCTACAAGCCACTACCCATCTATCATAAAAGACTTACCAGTTATTATCCATCTATATTAAAAGACCTACCAGCCACTATCCATATATAATGAAAGACCTACCAGCCACTATCCATCTGTATTAAAAGACCTACCAGTCACTATCCATCTGTATTAAAAGACCTTCCAGTCACAATCTATCTATAATAAAATACCTACCAGTTACCATCCATCTATATTAAGAGACCTACCAGTTACCATCCATCTATATTAAAATACCTACCAGCCACTATCCATCTGTATCAAAAACCTACCAGTCACTATCCATCTGTATTAAAACACCTACCTGTCTCTATCCATCTATAATAAAACACTTACCAGTCACTATCCTTTTATAAAAAATCATCTACCAGTCACTATAACCAGTCACTATCCTTCTCTAGTAAATCATATACCAGTCACTATCCATGTATAATAAAACACCTACCAGCCATTATCCATATATAATGAAAGACCTACCAGCCACTATCCATCTGTATTAAAAGACCCACCATTCACTATCCATCTGTATTAAAAGACCTACCAGTCACTATACATCTATAATAAAAGACCTACCAGCCACTA
>NW_013791001.1:0-609 GCF_000517525.1 Limulus polyphemus
ACAAAAACAAGAAATGAAACAAGAAGAGAGACAACAGCAGTTGCAAGAAAACATGCAACAGTGGCAGCTTGAACAACAAAATAAACAAGAGAAATTACAGCAGTTGTTAGAGGAAAAAGAAAAGAAACAAGAAGAAAGACAACAGCAGTTACAAGAAAACCTACAACAATGGCAAGTCGAACAGCAAAGTAAACAAGAGAGACTACAGCAGTGGTTGGAGGAGAAAGAAAATAAACAAGAAGAGAGATTACAACAGTTGTTGGAAGAAAAAAAAGAAACAAGAAGAAAGACAACAGCAGTTACAAGAAAACCTACAACAATGGCAGCTCGAACAGCAAAATAAACAAGAGAGATTACAACAGTTGTTGGAGGAAAAAGAAAATAAACAAGAAGAGAGATTACAGCAGTGGCAACTGGAACAAGAAAGGAAACAGGAAGAAAGTCAGTAGCAACTACAGGAAAATCAACAACAATGGCAAGAGGTACAAATGGAAAACATCAGTAAATTTAAAAGCGAATTAGATACGTTAAAGAAAGATTTCCCTTACAGAGCCCGCATCTAAACCCTAATGCAGACATATTCAGTCCCGTTAGAAGTCACATCCCAGA
>NW_013791002.1:0-845 GCF_000517525.1 Limulus polyphemus
GTTATAGAGCGACTGTTGAAATAAGTGTATCGGAAGTTATATTCAGAAAGAATAAACCAGTTTTATTAAGAAAGGACTTGTGTCGCTAAAGTTTTGTGGGAACGAAGTTACGGAAAATCAACTAACGAACGGAGACGTGAGAAATTGGTGTCAGAAGTGGGATAAAAAAAAATGGAAACGAGAAGCGGCAATCAAATTACAGCATAGCAGACTTGATGCCAGCAATACAAGAACAGCAAAAGAAACAAGAAGAACGAGAAAACAAATTACAACAGTTGTTAGAGGAAAAAGAAAAGAAACAAGAAGAACGAGAAATTAAACAAGAAGAGAGATTACAGCAGTTGTTGGAGGAAAAAGAAACGAAACAAGAAAAGAGACAACAGCAGTGGCAAGAAAACCTACAACAATGGCTGCTCGAACAGCAAAATAAACAAGAGAGATTACAGCAGTTGTTGGAGGAAAAAGAAAAGAAACAAGAAGAACGAGAAAAGAAACAAGAAGAGAGACTACACCAGTGGCAACTGAAACAAAAAAGGAAACAAGACCGAGTGTACGTTTGGAGACAGCCGAAAGAAGCCTTTAATCCAGACTGCCTTCTCCCAACATACACTCGGCCGGAGGTCGGAAATAAGGTAAACGATAAATTCGTCAGAGAAAATCACATTTTTTCCACTGCTCGACGGACCAATTCTGGTGGTTTCTACACCACTCTAAACGCTTCGAAACATTTGTCTTTGAGAGCAGGGGTTTTCTAATTGCAGCTCTTCCGTAGAATCCAGATTTGTGCAGCTCCCGACAAACAGTTTTTGTGGAAACTGGGTTCTGTTGGTGTTCATTGAGGTCTG
>NW_013791003.1:0-609 GCF_000517525.1 Limulus polyphemus
GTTTGCAGTTTTTGTCGTTATGAAACACTGTCAGCACTAATGTATACTACAAAGATCACTATTTATATAGACTATGTGTCATTGAAATAGTTGATGAACTTAAAAATCTGGAAAAGGTTTTATAATGACTGATAATAACACTGGGGGAGTATAATTTAGACATATAGTATTACCCAGGGCCACAACATGGCAACACTAATGGATTGGCGTGCCATATTTTAAAACCTTATTAATTTAATGTCCAAACCATGGACACCATGTGGGAGTTGAAACCATTTATACCAAAGTAATGACAAACTATACAGTACTGGGTGGATGCTTCAATTAATGGTTTAGGAGCTCTGACAAAAGTAACTATAGGACCCAGATCAAGCATGACCACTCTTTGTTGTGCAGTAAGGTGATATATGACCAGCTCAGATTGATGAATGCAGCATGGGTACACGTAATTTAGTACAGTCTGTATTACCTATCCAACTAAAACATCAAACTGGATATAAGGGAAAGTGGGCATCTTCACCACACCAAACACTTTACACATCTCTGAGAACAGTTGGCTATTCAAGTTAGATCCCTGATTTGCGTTGATCTCTTACAATTCTCTTAACT
>NW_013791004.1:0-3428 GCF_000517525.1 Limulus polyphemus
GAAGTCTCCTAAGTTGTCTTCTCCATGAGAAGGCCCATATGACATAGTGGATCATCTCTCAGACGTGACTTTCCAGGTAAAATGTAGTCGGCGAGGCAAGCCGAAAGTGGTGCATGCCAACAGGCTTTGGTGTTGTCATGGCCCAGGACATTTCAGTTGGGACGAAGTGGACAACAGAACAAATGACGCTGCTGAAGACGTGCCACCTGAAGAAGCCACTGTCGAAGAAGAAACTCTACTCAGTTTTGAGATGGGAAATGGTGAAGCTCTTGATGAAGTTACTACCACTGATGTGACTGTTATCGACGATAGAACATTTCCTGATGAAGCAGATGAACTCCATATGAAGCAGAAGCCAACGAGACGGAGACCAGTATGGAAGAAGATACGTCCCGTAAAATTAAGAGACTTTGTTGAATTGTAATTTTGTGATTGTAATTCTGTACATTTAATTAAGTTATTGTTAATTGTTATTGGTTTAATGCAAGTGGCTATTGTTTGGGACGAACAATACTAAGAGCACTCCGGAAGGAACAGGATAGTTCTAGAAAATGGGTGGCGTGATACTAGTCACGTGATCTCGCTGAAGCAACACTGCCCCTTTCTTAGTATTGTTCGTCCCAAACAATAGCCACTTGCATTAAACCAATAGCAATTAACAATAACTTAATTAAATGTATTTTATATATAAATTTTATACATAAGTTACAAGTCAAGATAACATATTGTTAGGCCTCCAATCGTTAATTGATTTTCCGTAACTTCGTTCGGACGAAACTTTAGCGACACAAGTCCTTACTTAATAAAACTGGTTTATTCTTTCCGAATACAACTTTACGATACACTTAATTTCAACAGTCGCGCTATAACAAACGCTATATCTCACGTGGCCAACAATATTTTGTCCGCATACATTCAATTACTCATTACACTGATGTCCCGTCACGTATATATACCACACTAACATATATCTAGTAAAGGCTAGGGCATTCTTGAAGGAACAGGATATTTCTAGAAATAGGTGGCGTGATACTAGTCACGTGACCTCGCTGACGCAACACTGCGCCCTCCGATCATAGCAGAACCGTCTGGAAAATCACTATATGTGAAGATACTATTGTTACGTTTCCGTTCGTTAGTTGATTTTCCGTAACTTCGTTCCCACGAAACTTTAGCGACACAAGTCCTTTCTTAATAAAACTGGTTTATTCTTTCTGAATATAACTTTAGCGATACACTTATTATCAACAGTCGCTCTATAACAAACGCTATTACAATGAACGTTAACTTCGACAATACTTTCTGACTGCAGTTCATTTACTCACTACCTACACACATTGTCACGTCACGCCGTGACCATCTTATATATACCAGACCACCCCCAATCTAGCAAATGCTAAGTGTCTGGCGAAAAGCTTCAGCAGATATTTCCTTTGCAACATCTCAACCAACAATTGGCCCAGTTATCAACGCTATTTTCAAGTTTTGAACAACTCGACTTTCAAGATCTACATGTGCCTATGTTTCCATCTATGAACGTTATATTTTAAGATCTGTGCAAGAACTCGGCTAACAGACGTTTCCGTATATCAAAGCTATATTCAAGTTTTGTACAACGAAAAACCTTTTTGATATTTATACTTACTTGTTAATTGTATATCTGCTTTGGTCATGAGTACAGTAGAAGTTTTATCGTAATAAAGAAGTACACTTTGAATTGAAGAAAACCATAAAGGCGGGAAACTAACCTCGCTAAAATCAGCTTCCTCAAGAGCACTGTTAATATACTCAGACAACTGGAAGAAGTACAGCATAATCATTATGGGTTCTACCAGTGGCGTAGCAAGAGGGAGCAAGGGGGAGCAGTCGCCCCCGGCGCAGGTGTGAAGGGGCGCAAAAATTCCTCTGGCCTATAATGCCTATTAATTAATAATTATGCCCTCCCCTAGGATATAGCGCAACTGCCCTACGTTAAGTAAATACGACACAGTGTTACGTTATTTGTGTGTATTACGCTTGCAGTTGTAACTTTTAAAAGCCACCCACTGAAATACAGTGAGACCGAATTGACGTACAGAAGTAAATTACACTATTCCATCATTCATCTGTAGATCAAATACAAGTCCTAGAGTACAACGTACAAGTAAGTGTATGTTCAACAAAAAGAAAATATCAGATTGATGTAACATATTGTTACGTCTCTGGTCGTTAGTTAATTTTCCGTATAATTTCTTTCCGAAGAAACTTTAGCGATACAAGTCCTTTCTTAAATACAACTGGTTTTTCTTTCTAAATACAACTTTGCAATACACTTAATTTCCACAGTCGCGCTATAACAAACGTTATAATTCACAACGAACGTTTCACGTGCTCGACTCAACAATACGTCTCTCTGTCCGCAGTTCAATTACACAACATTACATTGTTGCCGTCAGTGGTTACCGGTTTATATATACAAGAATACCGCATATCTAGTAGGCTCTCGAGATTTCAGGAAGGGACGTGAACGTTCGAGAAGCGCATGACGTGTTACTAGCGTCACGTGACCTCCGCTGTCGTAACAATATTAACTGGTACTTGATTATGATAAAACCTTGTTGGAACGTTGTACATTTGCTGTTATCTTAAATTTATATTAAAGTTTTTCTTCTTTACGCATTCAAAAATATAGGCTAACTAATTAGTGGTGCTAGATTACAGTTCCTAGATTAAGTCGCTAGTACATCTAGATCTAGCATTAATGTTAGACCTGTTATTTCCATCTTTTTAGTCTAAGGTTTGGATCTAGATGTAATAATAATGACAGAAATTTAGCTTTATACATCTAAACTAGACCTTAGATTTGGGTGCATAGATTGAAAGCACCTTGTATTGAATCTACCCAGATCTAGATATAACCCTGCCTCATCAATTCTAGATTTAGATTTATTAGGTCTAACGTTTAGAACAAATGTTACATCTAGATCTATTAACTTAGTCATTAAATCTGCTCCATTGCAATGCCTAATTTAATAGTTAGTATAGGTCTAAGTATGCCTATAATATAGGCTACAATTTGTATGATGATGGACCTAGGGTCTAAAAATAAAGTTATAACTGCAATTAGACCTAAAGTCTAGTACATTAGTTGGTGTAAGACATTATTTACAATCAGCCAATACAATTACAAACCACTACATTAGGCCTATAATGTTTACTACATCTAGATCTAGGCCTCGCCTGTTGCATATATTGCCAATCTTACACACCAGTTACTACTGGTTGGAGACAGCAAGGTTTTCTCATTCTATCAAAACCTTTAATATTAAATATAGACTTTGAGCCTCTAGGCTTATATTATGTTATGATTACACCTTTCTCAACAGTGTGTGTAATTTTCATTCGAGCAATTTTAGACTTGTCTCCTGTAGTGTTGGTGTAGTTAATGC
>NW_013791005.1:0-1085 GCF_000517525.1 Limulus polyphemus
TTAATAATGTTTGCTATTGGCTAATTGTTAGATGAATAATGTTTCTCATAAAATAGTAACAATGTTCGGTATTGGCTAATGGTGAGATGAATAATGTTTGGTATTGGCTAATGGTTCGATTAATAATGTTTGCTATTGGCTAATGGTTAGATGAATAGTGTTTGGTATTGGCTAAAGGATAGGCGAATAATGTTTGGTATTAGCTAATGGTTAGATGATTAATGGTAGATATTGGCTAAAGGTTCAATAAACAATGTTTGCTATTGGCTAATGGTTAGATGAATAAAGTTTGGTATTGGCTAAAGGATAGGCGAATAATGTTTGGTATTGGCTAATGGTTAGATGATTAATGGTAGATATTGGCTAAAGGTTCAATAAACAATGTTTGGTATTGACTAATGATTAGACAAACAATGTTTGTTACTGGCTAATTTTTAGATGAACAATGTTTGGTAATGGCTAATGGTTAGATGAATAATGTTTGCTATTGACTAATGGTTAGATGAACAATGTTTGGTATTGGCTAAGGGTTAGATGATTAATGGTAGATATTGGCTAAAGGTTCAATAAACAATGTTTGGTATTGACTAATGATTAGACAACAATGTTTTACTGGCTAATGGTTAGATGAACAATGTTTGGTAGCCAATACCAAACATTGTTCATCTAACCCTTAGCCAATACCAAACATTGTTCATCTAACCATTTGCCAATAATGGTTTTAGCCAATACCAAACATTGTTCATCTGGGTTAGATGAACAATGTTTGGTATTGGCTAATGGTTGATGAACAATGTTTGGTATTGGCTAATGGTTAGATGAACAATGTTTGGTATTGGCTAATGGTTAGATGAATCAATACCAAACATTGCTAATGGTTAGATGAACAATGTTAGGTATTGGCTAATGGTTAGATGAGCAGTGTTTTTATTGCCTAATGGTTAGATGAACAATGTTTGGTATTGGCTAATGGTTAGTTGAACAGTGTTTGGTATTGCCTAATGGTTAGATGAACAATGTTTGGTATTGGCTAATCGTTAGATGAATAATGTTTCTCATAAAATTGTAACAATGTTTGGTATTGA
>NW_013791006.1:0-943 GCF_000517525.1 Limulus polyphemus
GGTAACTAGAGTTACACCAAGGTGTTGATGGAGTAGTTGTACCAAGTAAGGCTAAAGATGAGTATGGTGGTTGTAAACTCGGTAACTAGAGTTACACCTAGGTGTTCATGGAGTAGTTGTACCAAGTAAGGCAAAAGATGAGTATGGTATTTATAATTTCGGTAACTAGAGTTACACCTAGGTGTTCGTGGATTTCTTGTACCAAGAAGAGCTGAAGGTTAGTAGGGTGGTTACACATGCGCTAACTAAATGTGCATTGAGTAGTTGTACCAAGTAAGACTAACTACGAGTATGTTGGTTATAAATTCAGTAATTAGAGTTACACCTAGGTGTTCATGGAGTAGTTGTACCAAGTAAGGCTAAAGATATGTATGGTATTTATAAATTCGGTAACTACAGTTACACCTAGGGTTTCGTAGAGTTCTTCTACCAAGAAGGGCTAAATAAAAGTATGGTGGTTACACATGCTCTAACTAAGTGTGCATTGAGTAATTGTACCAAGTAAAACTAAATACGAGTATGTTGGTTATAAATTCAGTAATTAGAGTTACACCTATGTGTTCGTGGTGTTGTTGTATCAAGTAAGGCTAACGATGAGTATGGTGGTTACAAATTCTATAACTAGAGTTACACCTAGGTGTTTATGGAGTAGTTGTACCAAGTAAGGCTAAATATGTGTATGGTGGTTATAAATTCTGTAACTTGAGTCATACCTAGGTGTTCATGGATTAGTTGTACCAAAAAACGCTAAAGATGAGTATGGTGGTTATAAATTTAGAAACTAGAGTTAAACCTAGGTATTCGTGGAGTTGTTGTACCAAATAACGCTAAAGATGAGTAAGGTGATTATAAGTTCAATAACTGGAGTTACACTTAGGTGTTCATGGAGTAGTTGTGCCAAGTAAGGCTAAAGATGAGTATGGTGGTTATAAATTGTGTAACT
>NW_013791007.1:0-609 GCF_000517525.1 Limulus polyphemus
CAACAGCTACTCTTTCTATTGGTGCACCAACTTGATATAACTTCATTGGAGCACGTCCCTTATGCTTGGGTCCCCTTTTTGCACAACATGTGCTGCATGTTTTGCACCATTCTTCCACATCTTGCCTCATACCTATCCAGTAAAATCTCTGTCGTAGGTGACTCAATATCTTCTTAACTCCGAGATGTCCTCCTGTTAAACTATCATGGGATTGACGCAGCACAACTTCCCGTAACTTTCTCGGTATAACTGTTTGCCAGGTCGTCACTTTCCCATCTGCAGTTTCCCATCTCCAGACAAGAATAACATCTTCAAGCTTCAACTGGTCCTATTGTGCCCAATAGTTCTCTGTCACAGGGCTTAAGCTAGACACAATCTCACAAGTAGGGCACAAAACACTTGCTCTAAGAAAATCAATTATAGGCTTCAAATCTTGGTCTTTCTCCTGTTCTGCTTTAATGTCTATACCTGGTTCCACTTCATCATCATCAACTCCTTCAGTCTTTTGCAGCAATGTCTGCAGTCATTTTTGCAGGGTCTTCGGCTCAGTCCATTGGCATTTCCACGAGATTTTCCTTTTCTGTATTTAATATCATAATTATACTGGTC
>NW_013791008.1:0-814 GCF_000517525.1 Limulus polyphemus
CACTTTACTGACCTTTGTGTACCACATCTTATTAACATTTTTGTACCGTAGCTTGTGTTCACTTTACCAACCTTTCTGTACAACTTGTGCACACTTTACTGACCTTTGTGTACCACATCTTATTAACCTTTTTGTACCGTATCTTATGTACACTTTACCAATCTTTCTGTTACAGAGCTTAGAACATTTTGTTATCCTTTCTGTACGACAAGTTATGCACATGTTATTAACCTTTCTGTTCCATAAATTTAGTACACATTATTAACCTTTCAGACACAACATATTCTCATTTTACTAATCTTTCTGTACAATAAATTAAATATATTTTATTAACCTTTGTGTATCGCAGCTCATCTGTATTTTATAAAAATTTCTGTACTACAACTTAAGTACGCTATATTAAAATTTCTGTACCACAATTTATGTACGCTATATTAAAATTTCTGTATTACAACTTAAATACGCTATTCGATGACGAGGAACCCACTTTGAGACTAATAATGGCTGGAGACGGCTTGAATGAGTAATGAAGAAAAACTTTAATATAAGTTTAACATAACAGCAAATGTACAACGTTTCGACAAGGTTTTGTCATCATCAGGTTCCTTTAGAATCCGTTCGTCTGTCTTGTATGCAGTGGAGAAAAAAAAACAAAAAAAAACAATTCTCCACTGCATACAAGACAGAAGAACGGATTCTAAAGGATATCGTTTACAAAAATACTACACCAAAGAAACAGAACACAAAACTGCAACTCAACGTCTACTACAAGTCTACCACAACGCCGGACCTTATCGCGAAAAACAGCCCTGCT
>NW_013791009.1:0-609 GCF_000517525.1 Limulus polyphemus
CACTTAGATATGATGGAGAGTGACTACGTACAAAGGATTGAACATTTAAACCACATATATTTATGCAGTATCTGAATTTTAAGTTTATAATAAAATTCATTTAATAAAAAACTGTTACATGGGCGCCCTAATTTCAACCTGTAATTAAATGTCTTTACTTTCCCAATAAGTTGTTATTTTTAGAGCATTTTATCTACCAATTTCGAAAAACACACATGCAACATCCTTTCAGTACCGGTATAAAGAAAACCTAACCTGTTATTATTTCATTCCGTACCAACTTGATTGACGTCATACTAACATGCGTTATCTTGAATCTCTGCAACTAATGGTGTCTGTGACAGGTACAAACAACGTTTACTTAACCCGATTGAAACACTGCACACACAAACACAAGTGTACACACACACACTATTCATGAACAGGGTATTGACATAAAGTAGACATAAGCCAATAAGGGGAAGTCGTAATAATAAAACAAACTGAAATATTTTAATAAAACCGTTTTTAATTGAAATTCAAGTTAACCCGATGACTACCGGTACTAACTTTCTTAGTAGGCAATGCAAGTGTGCATTTGTGAATTGAAAAAATGATAGAGAACTTATC
>NW_013791010.1:0-601 GCF_000517525.1 Limulus polyphemus
ATAAGGTTAACCTGAAGAATAAAACATAAACAGTCCTTTGTTAAAGTATAAGGTAAACCTGAAGAATAAAACATAAACAGTCCTTTGTTAAAGTATAAGGTTAACCTGGAGAATAAAACATAAACACTCCTTTGTTAAAGTATAAGGTTAACCTGGAGAATAAAACATAAACAGTCCTTTGTTAAAGTATAGGGTAAACCTGAAGAATAAAGTTTAATAAAACAAACTGACTCTAAATGTTACCCTGTTTGTATTTTCAAATTTGGTGTTAAGCTAAGGACAGAAAAACTTTATAAGTTTCTTCAAACACATCGAGCAGAGCGTGGCCCATGATTAGCGTGTCAGACTGTGGATCTGAGATTCAACAGTTTGCGCCTCATTATTTCCAAAAATAAAATTAAAGATTCACATTTTTTATCCTAAAACACATCAAAACAGTGATGTTATAACTCCACTATTCATTTAGAGTAATTAAAGTACTGACAGTGGGGGGTGTTGATTAGCTGTCTTCTGTTCAATTAGAATAATTAAAGTACTGACAGTGGGGGGGTGTTGATTAGCTGTCTTCTGTTCAATTAGAATAATTAAAGTACTGACAGTG
>NW_013791011.1:0-1095 GCF_000517525.1 Limulus polyphemus
CTAGTTAACTATGTAGTACAGGTAGAGTAGGGTGAGAGTGAATGTTCAGTAAACACTAGTTAACTATATGGTACAGGTAGAGTAGGGTGAGAGTGAATGTTCAGTAAACACTAGTTAACTATGTGGTACTGTTAGAGTAGGTGTGAGAGTGAATGTTCAGTAAACACTAGTTAACTATATGGTACAGGTAGAGTAGGTTGAGAGTGAATGTTCAGTAAACACTAGTTAACTATGTGGTATTGTTAGAGTAGGTGTGAGAGTGAATGTTCAGTAAACACTAGTTAACTATGTGATACTGTTAGAGTAGGTGTGAGAGTGAATGTTCAGTAAACACTAGTTAACTATGTGGTATTGTTAGAGTAGGTGTGAGAGTGAATGTTCAGTAAACATACCACATAGTTAACTAGCAGGTAGAGTAGGTGTGAGAGTGAATGTTCACACTCTCACACCTACTCTACCTGTACCACATAGTTAACTAGTGTTTACAATGTTTAGCTAGTGTAAGTGAATTTTATTGTAGTGTCAGAGCATTTTCAGGATTGATTGTTGATAGAACAATAGTTAATAGGGTTGAATTGTTTCTTATTTTTGATGTTGTGTTGTAATCAAGAGAATGCATATTTATCAGAGTCAACATGTCAATATCACTAACTTGCTGGTTTATCAAGTCTTGTGAATGAAGAGTAAAGTAAAAACAGATAACTGATGTAAAAATAAATAATATTGTGTTATTTATTCTTACCCTGATTTTGATATTTTAGTGACTCACGTAAGAAATTGATAAAAATTACACTTCAGTAACTTAATCTAGTTCATGCCATAACACTTGTTGTTCATGCAGTTTAATGATATGAATAGTGTCTCAGTCATGACAAACTGGAAATGTAAATACTCACATGTATATATAATATGTTTTTAACTTTGATTACATATATGATAGAAAACTATCTAGATGTTTAGAAAGCACAAGTATTTTAGTTAAGGCTCTTGTCCTTATATGTTACATTAGAGAAGCCACTATTATTTGAGATTTCGTGAAGATACTCAGTTTTGAACTAATTGTCACTATTGGTCATTACTTAAAATTAAGATACC
>NW_013791012.1:0-608 GCF_000517525.1 Limulus polyphemus
TCCTTTCATATGTTTAAAATAACCAACTCCATGTACATTAAGATAATATCTAGTTTTCAAAATGCATACAAATTCAGTGTAAATACTAATTGTTTACTGTAAAATAAAGAATGTAAGCTGTAATCTTGTTCCTTTTTCATATGTTTAACACAACCAACTTCATATACAATAAGATAATATCTAGTTTTTTTTAAAGTGACTCCTAATTACGTGTAAATACTGTTTCTTTACTATAAACTAAAGAATGTAAGTGGTAGTCTTTTTCCTTCTTCATAAGTTTAACCTAACTATGTTCATGTATATTAAGATAATATCTATTTATTTTAAGTAACTCGTTATTGCGTGTAAATACTTTTTGTTTTTTATAAATAAATAATATAATCAGTAATATTGTTCCTTTTTCATATGTTTAACCCAAAAATTTTCATGTATAATAAGATAATATCTAGTTATTTAAAGGGACTCTTTATTAAGTGTAAATACTGTAATATTGTTCCTTTTTCATATGTTTAATATAACCAACTCCATGTACAGTAAGATAATATCTAATTTTTTAAAGTAACTCCTAATTACGTGTAAATACTCTTTCTTTACTATAAACTAAAGAA
>NW_013791013.1:0-1113 GCF_000517525.1 Limulus polyphemus
ATACTATACTTTATTAAGACATGGATAAAATACTAAGACACGATGATTTTAACATACCTTTTTAAGACATGGGTAAAATACATCAACACGATGATTATACCTTACTTTATTAAGACATGGGTAAAATAAACCAACAGGATGATTATACCATACTTTATTAAGACATGAGTAAAATACTGAGACACGATGATTTTAACATATTTTATTAAGACATGGGAAAAATACATAGACACGATGAGTATACCATACTTTAAAAAGACATGAGTAAAATAAATAATCACGATGATTATACCTCACTTTATTAAGACATAGATAAAATACATAGACACGATGATTATACCATTCGTTATTAAGACATGGGTAAAATACATCAACACAATGATTATACAATATTTCATGAAGGCATGGGTAAAATACATAAACACGACGATTATACCATACTTTATTAAGACATAGATAAAATTCGTAGACACGATGATTATACAATACTTTATTAAGACATGGGTAAAATACATAAAACACGAAGATTTTAACATACTTTATTAGGACATGGGTAAAATACATAGACACGATGAGTATACCTTACCTTAATAAGACATGAATAAAATTGTAAGGTATAATAATCGTGATGATGTATTTTTCCCATGTCTTAGTGAATTATGGTATAATCATCGTGTTGATGTATTTTACAAATGTCTTAATAGGTATGTTAAAATTATAGTGTCTATGTATTTTATACATGTCTTAATAACGTTTAGTATAATCATCGTGATGATGTTTCATTAAGACATGGATAATATACATAGACACGATGATTATACATACTTTATTAAGACATGGGTAAAATACATAGACACGATAATTTTAACATACCTTATTAAGACATGGGTAAAATATATCAACTAGATGATTATACCATACTTTATTAAGACATGGGTTAAATACATTATCACGATGATTATACCTTACTTTATTAAGACATAGATAAAACTCATAGAAACGATGATTATACTAAACTTTATAAATACATGGTTAAAATACATAGACACGATAATTTTAAAATACCTTATTAGGACATGGGTAAAATATATCATCAAGATGATGATACCATAC
>NW_013791014.1:0-1206 GCF_000517525.1 Limulus polyphemus
GTTTTATCGGCCCCAGTCACAGAACGATTATATCATTACAGTATTTATTTAAACGTTTTATCGGCCTCAGTCACAGAACGATTATATCATTACACTATTTATTTAAATGTTTTATAGGCCCCAGTCACAGCACGATTACATAATTACAATATTTATTTAAACGTTTTATCGGCCTCAGTCACAGAATGATTATATCATTACAGTATTTATTTAAACGTTTTATCGGCCCCAGTCACAGCACGATTACATAATTACAGTATTGTTGCGTCAGCGCGGTCACGTGACTAGTGTCACGCCACTTCTTTCTCGAACCTTCGGGAGATTACTAGATTGAGGGTAATCTGATATATATTATTTAACCGTTTTATCGGCCCCAGTCACAGCACTATTATATCATTACAGTATTTATTTAAACGTTTTATAGGCCTCAGTCACAGAACGATTATATCATTACAGTATTTATTTAAACGTTTTACAGGCCCAAGTCACAGCACGATAATTTCATTACAATATGTATTTGACCGTTTTATAGGCCCTAGTCACAGCACAATAATTTCATTACAATATGTATTTGACCGTTTTATCGGCTCCAGTCACAGCACGATTATATCATTACAATATGTATTTGACCGTTTTATAGGCCCTAGTCACAGCACGATAATTTCATTACAATATGTATTTGACCGTTTTATAGGCCCTAGTCACAGCACGATTATATCATTACAATATTTATTTCATGAAGTAATTTAATGCCAAAGGTTTTCACTGATTATGTAATGTCGAGTAACAACAATAAAACATTCTTTGATAAAATAATTATTCATTGTTTTGTTGTTAAGCGCAAAGGCACACTATAGGCTACCTGAGATGTGCTCGTTCCATTGATCAAACTCTGAATTCTAGCATTATAAGCCCTCAAGCCTCCGAAGGACACAATATTTCTTAGTATGTCACCAAAGATATGCATAAAATAAGTAAAGACAATTGTAATAATTTTGAAGGAACAGACGACAACAAAGTATGAAGTAAAATCAAATGAGAGTTTCATCATATGGTTGTTTGTTTTTAGAGGAAACCCACATTGGACTGTCTGCTGTGTCCAACACATTTTAGTTTCCCACCAGTGGTTGTTTGTTTTTAGAGGAAACCCACATTGGACTGTCTGCTGTGTCCAACACATTTTAGTTTCCCATCAGAGACTTTATC
>NW_013791015.1:0-609 GCF_000517525.1 Limulus polyphemus
AAATTCGATGACGAGGAACCCACTTTGAGACTAATAATGCTTGGAGATGGCTTGAATGGGTAATGAAGAAAAACTTTAGTATAAATTTAACAGTAAATGTACAACGTTTCAACAAGGTTTTGTCATTATCAGTGTAGTAAAATAATCTTGATGGTAAATGAGGCTGATGGAACACTCGCAACCTTAACTTAGCCTGCACAAAGTAGTCATAATATGAACGTTCTTGAGGCTGTACGAGCTTGTGTGAAAACTGCAAAAGTGAAAAATGCGACAAAACAATTTGGATGAATTGTGGAAAGTAATACAGAGAATTCAGAACAATATTCCACGATCTTACATTGATAAACTGTATGGTAAAAGGGAAACAAGGTGTAATGCTATGTGTAAAGTAAATGGCTTACATACAACAAACTAGCACGTTATATAACTTGTTCAGTGTTTTTTTTATGATAACGTTTTGTAGATTAATAAGTTCACCATCTAGTTGCATTCACTCATTGTTTGTGACTCATGTATGTGTTTATGTTGTGTGTTTCCGTAATTCTTTCTATTACTTGTGTGTGTATGTATGTGTGTGTGTGTGTGTGTATATATATATATATATATATA
>NW_013791016.1:0-608 GCF_000517525.1 Limulus polyphemus
TATCCAATACTTGACTAAATCCACCAGGTTGGATTGTAGAAGATAATTCAACAGGTTTATAATATATATAACCTAATACTTGACTAAGTACACCATATTGGACTGTAGAAGAAAATTCTACAACTTGTATAACCTAATACTTGACTAAAACCATCAGGTTGGATTGTAGAAGATAAAATCAACAGGTTTATAATCTAATACTTGACTAAACCTACCATATCGGACTGAAGAAGATAATTCAACAGGTTTATAACCTAATCTTTGACTAAATCCACCATATTGGACTGTAGAAGATAATTCAACAGGTTTATAACCTAATAGTTGACTAAACCTACCATATTGGATTGTAGAAGATAATTCAACAGGTTTATAATCCAATACTTGACTAAACCCACCAGGTTGGACTGTAGAAGATAATTCAACAGGTTTATCATCCAATACTTGACTAAAACCACCAGGTTGGACTGTAGACAATAATTCAACAGAAGATAATTCAACAAGTTTATAACCTAATAATTGACTAAATCCACCACATTGGACAGTAGAAGATAATTCAACAGGTTTATAACCTAATACTTGATTAAATCCACCATATCTGACTGTAGAAG
>NW_013791017.1:0-950 GCF_000517525.1 Limulus polyphemus
TTAGTGGTTTCTGTAACTGTTGTTACACACAATTAGATTAGTGGTTTCTGTAACTGTTGTTACACACAATTAGATTAGTGGTTTCTGTGACTGTTATACACACAATTAGATTAGTGGTTTCTTTAACTGTTGTTACACACAATTAGATTAGTGGTTTCTGTAACTGCTGTTACACACACAATCAGATTAGTGGTTTCTGTGACTGTTGTTACACACACAATCAGATTAGTGGTTTTTGTAACTGTTGTTACACACACAATCAGATTAGTGGTTTCTGTGACTGTTGTTATACACACAATCAGGTTAGTGGTTTCTGTAACTGTTGTTACACACAATTAGGGTTACAAACAATTAGATTAGTGGTTTCAGTAACTGTTGTTATACACACAATCAGATTAGTGGTTTCTGTAACTGTTGTTATACACACAATTAGATTAGTGGTTTCTGTAACTGTTGTTATACACCCAATTAGATTAGTGGTTTCTGTAACTGTTGTTATACACACAATTAAATTAGTGGTTTCTGTAACTGTTGTTATACACACAATTAAATTAGTGGCTTATGTAACACTATTGTTTGATTTTTAAATATTTTTTTTTAAATATGATAGACATACACATGTAGTGATATATTTAGTTAAACCATATGGAAGAAGATATTGAAAAATTACTATTTTAAGGAATACCAACACTAACAAATGTAAAACACACACATATATATATAGTGAAACCTCATTAGTCCAGATATTAACAATGTGAATTACTTGTAATCTAGGTATTTCTTCATATTGATAAGTTGTCACAACAGAAAATATTTGTTTTATAAATCACAATAGTTATGCTTAAATGATTCAGTAACCTGAACATGCCTGGGGTTGATTATAAAAGGAAATGAGGTGATAATGACTAACCACAAAATACCTGCACTAACAATATGTACTGATTTACAAC
>NW_013791018.1:0-607 GCF_000517525.1 Limulus polyphemus
TTACAATCAGGTTGTTAATGCCCTGATTAAAGAAATCACTTGGCTTTTAAGCAAAAAACATGTCGATGTCCTCTTTAACACCTTCCACATTTGCATACGTTTTCCCATTAAGATGGTGTTGCAGCGAACGAAGAAGATGGCAATCTGATGGTGCCATATCTGGAGAATATGGTGGGTGGGGGAGAACTTCCCAACCCAACTCCATAATCTTGTGTTGCGTCCAACGAGTCACATGTCGACTTGGATTGTCGTGGAGAAGAAGAACAACTTTCCGATTGACGAGTGAAGGGCATTTCTGATGAAGGGCTAGATTTAAACGCTCCAGTTGCTGACAATAGATCTCTGTATTGACAGTTCGCTATGGATTGAGGAGTTCGTAATGAATTACTCCACCAAATGCAAACTATCACTTTCTGAGGATGGAGTCCAGGTTTTGGGGTTGGAAGTGGTTTCTGTCTAGGGCTGAGCCATTGTTTTTGGTGTTTAATATTCGCATAGAGAATCCATTTTTCATTACCGGTGACAATTATGCCCAAAAATGGTTCACGTGCATTATGCGTCAGAAGAGACGAAACAACGTTCACACGTTCAAAACGATGATCATCAG
>NW_013791019.1:0-605 GCF_000517525.1 Limulus polyphemus
CCACATGTGGATGTGCATTGTCGTGGAGAAGAAGAACACCTTTCCGATTGACGAATGAAGGGCATTTCTCATGTTGGGGCTTGATTATAAACATTCCAATTACTGACTGTTGATCTCTGCATTGACAGTTCACTGTGGATTGAGGAGTTCAAAATAAATTACTCCTTTTAATGTCCCACCAAATGCAAAGCATCACTTTCTGCGGATGGAATCCAGGTTTTGGAGTCGGAAGTGGTTTTTGTCTAGGACTGAGCCATTGTTTTCGGTGTTTAATATTCACATAGAGAATCCATTTTTCACCACCGGTGATAATTCTGTCCAAAAGTGGTTCACGTGCATTACATGCCAGAAGAGATGAAGCAATGTTCACACTTGGGAAACAATGATCATTAGAGAGTTTGTGAGGCACCCAAACACCTACTTTATGGAGTTTTCCCTCATTCCTTAGATGTTTACGTATTGGTTAATGAGAGACATCAGGGCCATTTCACAAGTGTGTTGCCTTGGGTTAGACTCAACAAGCATCTTCAGAGAATCAATATCACAGTTTTTAAGGCTAAAGTCACCTGAAAGAAATTTGCTGAACCATTGTTGACACTTACGAA
>NW_013791020.1:0-1061 GCF_000517525.1 Limulus polyphemus
GGGGGTTGGCGCCCTGTAGGCACCTCTAAATGACTCTTCTTATTGCAGGCTTGAAGTTCTTCTGATTGGTGTCTTTCTTTCACCTTTTGAGAAGAACAAATAAGCAACTAAAACTAGATACAAAGTTGACCATCAAGTATGTTTTAACACACAGAATCGGCTGACTATTAAGACTGATACTCCGCGTCATTACGTTAAACGCGACTATAACAAATGTTGCATTACAGGTAGTATATATAACACACCGTACACATTTTGATAGAGTATTGCATGCTTGACAGGAGATATTTTTTATGTACATACCCATAATTAAAATGTCCCGAAGGCCTCCAGGCGTTTGTAAAAACCATGATTTAATTTCCACTGGTGCAAAGAGCCCGCTAATAAAACACATTTATTATTTTACAATCCATTTGAATAACGTTTTTAAATATCTGTTTTTCAGTTTCTATAGTATTGTGTACCTTAATGTTTAGTAATAAATGTGTTTAGTTTTGCACAGACACACACAAAGAGGATTTACAACAGCATTTAAAGTCAAGTTACTTAAAATCTCCAACACCCTTAAGGCTGAGATATCAGTTCTTCTTTCAGTCACATGATCTAGCTTTATGAACATTTCTTGTCTTCCAGAATATTATATCTCTCATAAGCTAAGAAAAAATCAAAATGATGAGTGGTGAAATTTTCTTTGTTGCAATCAATTTCTTCATACTTTAATTTATTTTGAAATTTTGGTACCTCCAGGCGCGGATAAAGGATTTTCAGAGTGAGCGGGTGGGGAGGTACTAAGAAATTATAGCGGAGAGTCACATAAAGGATAGAGTCTGGGAGGAAGCTTTCCCCTTCTGACTAACTTAAAACTTTTGAAATTTCTCTAAGGCTAATTTCTGTAAGTTTGGAAGGAAAAGTCTGAATGAGCACATTTTTTTCATTTGCTTCATCAAGAATATTCATGTCTTCATTTGCGGATTTAATGTTAGAATCAGAATCTTGAAATCACCTCCCTTACTTGGAGTCTACTTATATCAAACGCTATTTACTGATGAGAAAGAAAATTC
>NW_013791021.1:0-760 GCF_000517525.1 Limulus polyphemus
GAAAATCATTTACTTGTTTCTTGATGTAGAGAGTGAAAATCATTTAATTATTTCTTAATGTAGGAAGTGAAAATCATTTACTTGTTTCTTGATGTAAAGGGTGAAAATCAATTACTTGTTTCTTGTTGTAGGGAGTGAAAATCATCTACTTATTTCTTTTTTAGGGATTGAAAATCATTTACTTGTTTCTTGATGTAGAGAGTGAAAATCATTTAATTATTTCTTAATGTAGGAAGTGAAAATCATTTACTTGTTTCTTGATGTATGTAGTGAAAATCATTTACTTGTTTCTTGATGTATGTAGTGAAAATCATTTACCTGCTTCTTGATGTACGGAGTGAAAATCATTTACTTGTTTCTTGATGGACAGAGTGAAAATCATTTATTTGTTTCTTGATGTAGAGAGTAGAAATCATGTACTTGTTTCTTGTTGTAGGTAGTGAAAATCATTTACTTGTTTCTTGATGTACAGAGTGAAAATCATTTACTTGTTTCTTATTGTAGGGAGTGAAAATCATTTAATTATTTCTTGATGTAGAGAGTGAAAATCATTAGATTGTTTCTTAATGTAGGGAGTGAAAATCATTTACTTGTTTTTTAATGTAGGAAGTGAAAATAATTAACTTGTTTCTTAAAGTAGGGAGTGAAAATCAATTACTTGTATCTTGTTGTTGGGAGTGAAAATCATTTACTTGTTTCTTGTTGTAGGGAGTGAAAATCATTTAATTATTTCTTAATGTAGGGTGTGAAAATCATTTAC
>NW_013791022.1:0-1140 GCF_000517525.1 Limulus polyphemus
GCCTTACTTGGTACAACTACTCCATCAACACCTAGATGTAACTCTAGTTTCCGAATTTATAACATCCATACTCATCTTTAGCATTACTTTGAACAACTACTCCATGAACATCTAGGTGTAACTCTAAATACTGAATGTTCAACCCCATACTAATCTTTAGCGTTATTTGGTACAACAACTCCACGAACACATAGGCGTAGCTCTAGTTACCGAACTTATAACCACCATACTCATCTTTAGCGTTATTAGGTAAAACTACTCCATGAACACCTAGGTGTGACTCTAGTTACCAATTTTATAACCACCATAAACATCTTTAGCGTTACTTGGTACAACTACTCCATAAACACCTAGGTGTAACTCTAGTTACCGAATTTGTAACCACCATACTCATCTTTAGCGTTATTTGGTACAAGAACTCCACGAATACCTAGGTGCAACTCTAGTTACCTAATTTATAACCATACTCATCGTTAACCTTACTTTGTAAAACAACTGCACGAACACCTAGGTGTAACTATAGTTACCGAACTTATAACCACCATACTCATCTTTAGCCTTACTTGGAACAACTACTCAATGAACACCTAGGTTTAACTATAGTTACTGAAAGTGTAACCCTATACTCATCTTTAGCGTCATTTGGTACAACAACTCCATGAACACTTAGGTTTAATTCTAGTTACCGAATTTATAACCACCATATTCATCTTTAGCCTTACTTGGAACAACTACTCAATGAACACCTAGGTGTAACTCTAGTTACTGAATATGTAACCACCATACTCATCTCTAGCCTTACTTGGTACAACTACTCCATGAACACCGAGGTCTAACTCTAGTTTCCGAATTAATAACCACCATAATCATCTTTAGTCTAACTTGGTACAACTACTCTTTGAACACATAGGAGCTACGCCTAGGTGTTCGTGGAGTTGTTGTACCAAATAACGCTAAAGATGAGTATGGGGTTACACATTCAGTAACTAGAGTTACAATAGTTACCGAACTTATAACCACCATACTCATCTTTCGCGTTATTAGATAAAACTACTCCATGAACACCTAGGTGTAACTCTAGTTACGGAATTTATAACCACCATACTCATCTTTAGCCTTACTTCGCACAACTACTCTATG
>NW_013791023.1:0-609 GCF_000517525.1 Limulus polyphemus
CCTCGGTATAACTGTTTGCCAAGTCGTCACTTTCCCATCTGTAGTTTCCCATCTCCGGACAAGAATACCATTTTCAAGCTTCAACTGCTCCCATTGTGCCCAATGGTGCTTTGTCACGGGGCTTAGACTAGACACCTTCTCTCAAGCAGGGCGCACAACACTCGCTTTTTAAAAAATCAATTATTGGCCTCAAATCCTGGTCCCTCTCCTGTTCTGCTCTGATATCTATATTTGGTTCCACTTCACCATCATCAACTCCTTCAGTCACTCTGACTTCAGTTTGATGACACCTGGGTAGTTCAACCTCTCTCTTTTAACAGTTACCGGAACTTGGCCTTTGTTGTTTCCAATCGTCATTTTATCGAAGTTAACTACACACTTCCTCGGTTGTAAATAGTCCAATCCTAATATGCATTGGTCTTCAATGTCAGCCAAGTATACCTTCTGTCTGTTCTTCATGCCCATGAGCTCGATAGTTACCCACACTGGTCCCCACAACCTTGCAGAATGTCCTGTCACACCACAGAGCTTCTGTACAGCTTCTGGTACTTCTTTGTCATAGATTCTGCATCTCAGCAGACCCTTGTGAGCATCAAGGTGCTGGATAAC
>NW_013791024.1:0-610 GCF_000517525.1 Limulus polyphemus
GGAAACCTGATGCTTGTGGAAGCAGTGGAAGACCCGTCCAGGCCAGCAGACGTGAAGATTGGAAGGTAACTTGTGGCAGGTCATCAAGTAGTACCCATAACAGTTGCTAATTTCTCTAAATGTGAGCAGACACTTAAGGAAGAGGCATGGTTGGGTGTGTGCTAGGAGGTAGAGCTAGTCAATGTTAAGGCAAGAAATACAACCATAAAGAAAGGACATCCTCTCCCAGAACATTTAACTGACCTCTATAAGAAGAACATAGTCTATTTTTCATCATCACAGGCTCTTCAGGTTAGCGACAAGAGATGGAGAAGGTTATGGATGGCGTAATTAAGGAAGGTATAGTCGAGAGATCAGATAATCCCTGGTCAGCTCCCGTTGTGTTAGTCCAGAAGAAGGATGGGACCAAACATTGCTGTGTGGATTTCAAAGCTCTTAACAGTATAACTGAAAAGGACTCATACCCCCTGCCAAATATTAATGATACTCTTGATGCCCTAAGTGGAGTCAGGTGGTTTTTAACTCTGGACTTAAAATTGGGTTTCCATCAAGTGAAAATGGCTGAAGCAGACAAACTTAAGACTGCATTTAGTTATGGCCAAGGTCTTTG
>NW_013791025.1:0-609 GCF_000517525.1 Limulus polyphemus
GTTTAACATTTATTTTACGTTTGATTGTATAGATGTTTTTTATCAAAACGTATTGTACAACATTTATTTTACGTTTGATTGTATAGATTTTTTTATCAAAACGTATTGTTCAACATTTATTTTATGTTTGTTTGTATAGATGTTTTTTATCAAAACGTATTGTACAACATTTATTTTACGTTTGATTGTATAGATTTTTTTATCAAAACGTATTGTACAACATTTATTTTACGTTTGTTTGTATAGATTTTTTATCAAAACGTATTGTACAACATTTATTTTACGTTTGATTGTATAGACATTGCTTTAAGATCAAAATTCGAAACTTGATATACATATAAGTGACGTAGAATGTGAAAATACCTTAAAAGTTACTCTTTACACACCTTGTGTTTGAGAATATGGGATTACATCCATAATGTCTAACTATTCCAATAAGATAACTACTATTAACTGAGGATGTGCAGGAATTTCACCGATAATCATCTCATTTAAAAAGTAAGATCCAAAGATATTCTTAATTAGGCTTAGTTCAATTAGAAAGAGTTTGTCTACACTGTTGTTGTTTGAAGTTAAGCACAACAATGGGCTATCTGTACTCTGCCCACC
>NW_013791026.1:0-660 GCF_000517525.1 Limulus polyphemus
AAGACACAAGATTTAACAATACTGTGTACTGTCAATAAGAAGAGACAATATTCAACGATAATGTGTACTGTCAATAAGAAGACACAAGATTTAACAATAATGTGTACTGTCAATAAAAGACACAAGATTTAACAATACTGTGTATTCTCAATAAGAAGACACACGATTTAGCAATACTGTGTACTATCTATAAAAAGACCCAAGATTTAACGATACTGTGTACTGTCAATAAGAAGACACAAGATTTAACGATACTGTGTACTGTCAATAAGGAGACACAAGATTTAACGATACTGTGTACTTTCAATAAGAAGACAGAAGATTTAACAATATTGTGTACTGTCAATAAGAAGACACAAGATTTAACGATACTGTGTACTGTCAATACGAAGACACAAGAGTTAACGATACTGTGTACTTTCAATAAGTAGACACAAGATTTAACGATACTGTGTACTTTCAATAAGAAGACACAAGATTTAACGATACTGTGTACTGTCAATAAGAAGACACAAGATTTAACGATACTGTGTACTTTCAATAAGAAGACACAAGATTTAACAATACTGTATACTATCAATAAGAAAATACACCATTTAGCAATGCTGTGTACTATCAATAAGAAGATACACCATTTTAGCAATACTGTGTACTATCAAT
>NW_013791027.1:0-762 GCF_000517525.1 Limulus polyphemus
GTTGTTCGAGCTGCCATTGTTGCAGGTTTTCTTGGAACTGCTGTTGTCTCTTTTCTTGTTTCTTTTCTTTTTCTTCTAACAACTGTTGTAATTTCTCTTCTCGTTCTTCTTGTTTCTTTTCGTGTTTATTTTGTTGTTCGAGCTGCCATTGTTACAGGTTTTCTTGCAGCTGCTGTTGTCTCTCTTCTTGTTTCTTTTGCTGCTCTTGTATTGCTGCCATCAAGTCTGCTAAACTGTAGTTTGATTTTCCGCCTCTCGTTTCCATTTTGTTTGTTCCACTTCTGACACCAATTTGTTAGTCTCCGTTTGTTAATTAACTTTCCGTAACTTCGTTCCGACGAAACTTTAGCGACACAAGTCCTTACTTAATAAAACTGGTTTATTCTTTCCGAATACAACTTTACGAAACACTTATTTTCAACATACGTGCTAAAACAAACACTATAACGAACGAACGTTAACTTCAACAATACCCTGTGACTGCAGTTCAATTACTCACTATCTACACACACCTTACATTACCCCGTCACGTTGTCACCCTCTTTTATATACCAGACTATCCTATATCTAGTAAGTACTAGAGCATTCGCCAAAGTACAGGATAGTTCTAGAAAGCAGAGGGCGTGAGAATAGTCACGTGATCTCGATGACGCAACAACTATAACGAACGAACGTTAACTTCAACAATACCCTGTGACTGCAGTTCAATTACTCACTATCTACACACACATTATTCCTCCGTCACGTTGTCACCCTCTTTTA
>NW_013791028.1:0-610 GCF_000517525.1 Limulus polyphemus
GGGTTTCGATACCCGTGGTGGGCAGAGCACAGATAGCCCTTGTGTAGCTTTGTGCATAATTAAAAAAAAAAATACACACGCAGGCTAATAGATAGCATCGAAATAATTGAATTTTACGAGCCCGACATGGCCAGGTGGTTAGGGCCCCTGACTTGCTTGCCCTTTCAGCCGTGGGGGTATTATAATGTGACGGTCAATCCCACTATTCATTGATAAAAAAGAATAGCCCAAGAGTTGGCGGTAGGTGGTGATGATTAGCTGCCTTCCCTCTAGTCTTTAACTGCTAGATGAGGAACGGCTAGCGTTGATAGCCCTCGTGTAGCTTTGTGGGAAGTTCAAACCAAACTTGAATTTTACTGTATCATAACGCATAAAGTATTATACCCGCGACACCTATCGGGAAAAAACCGTAAAACATAATTTAAAAAGGCAATCATTTCTTTTTAATATTTAAACCTCGTTATACCTATCAAAACAAAAACAATAATGTGGGATGTGACTGCACAACAGTGTTAACGGACGTAAGGATTTATCTACGTTAGTGCACAAAAATATTAATAGATGTAACGATATAAAATATTACTGCACAACAGTGTTAACGGACGTAAGG